>NC_069503.1:418222307-418309608 GCF_027579735.1 Bombina bombina | reverse complement strand
AGCAGCCTGCTGTGGCCCTACCTTCCCTTAAGGATTGAATTTGAGAAAATCAAGCCTCCTGAAGTCCTCAAGCAGTCTCTGGACCCATGTGAAGCAGCATGCAAGGAAATCTTGTCAGAATAAACTGCGCAACTGAGGCGCAAAATTAGGCCCCTCCCACTCCACAGCTGTGGGGCCTTCAGAACCCAATTTAGGTGACTAAAAAATAATGCCATGTGGAATAAAACCCCAATAAACACATCAAAAGTGCTTAAAAGTGTCAATAAAGAGTATTTTTCTAAACAAAATAATTGATTGCCCTGCTAAAGTGATAACCAGTCTATTGAGCCCACTTAAATAAGCCTCTAGTTCTATACTAAGTTTCAGAACATGGCTTACCCTTCCCACATGGGGAATCTTGTCAGTCTTCTAGCATTATCTTGTCTTGACTAGAAAAAAAGATGACTGAAACATACCTCAAAGTAGTTAAGCCTGCAAACTGTTCCCCCCAACTGAAGTTTTCTGGTACTCCTCAGTCCTGTGTGGGAACAGCAATGGATTTTAGTTACAACATGCTAAAATCATAGTACAAACCGGTACCATTTAAAAATAAACTTTTGATTGAAGATATAAAACTACAAATCTAACACCACATTCACTTTACCCTCCCGTAGAGAGGCCCTGCTGCCAGAGCCGGCAAAGAGAATGACTGGGGGGGCGGAGCCAGAGGGGGAGCTATATGGACAGCTTTGCTGTGTGCTCTCTTTGCCACTTCCTGTAGGGAATGAGAATATCCCACAAGTAAGGATGAATCCATGGACTGGCTACACCTTGCAAGAGAAATAAGGCATCTAAGCTTTTTTTGGTTTAGTACTCTGGACAGCACTTTGTTATTGGTGGATGAATTTATCCACCAATCAGCAAGAACAACCCAAGTTGTTCACCAAAAATGGACTGGCATCTAAAGTTACATTCTTGCATTTCAAATAAAGATACGAAGAGAATGAAGAAAATTTGATAACAGGAGTAAATTAGAAAGTTGCTTAAAAATTCATGCTCTCTCTGAATCACGAAAGAAAAAATATGGGTTCAGTGTCCCTTTAAGGTTTTAAAGCAAAGTGAACTAGATCAGTTTTCTGGTCCCTAGGCGCTGTCTAAGTTATCTTTTATAATGGGAGGGTGGGATAGTTTAAAAGTGAAAAACAGTTAAGAGTGAGTGCACCTATTGGATTGAGACAGCTCAACCCTGATAAACAGCTGTTCCTTCAAACAACTGTGAGGGATTGATGAGGGAAAAAACAAGTGAGGGGAGCTGTGTGTATTTCAATACATAAATAATATGTTACCGTGACCTTTAAATTAGCTTCTCGTATTGGTTTCAAAATTCAATCATAATATATATTGCGCTGTGATAAGGTAAACAAATAGGTGAAAATTGGGTGAAAAATAGTGAAAATATGACTAGAAGAGGTTAAAAAAACAAAATATTTAATTGTTGCCATACAAAACAATATTGGACTAGATAATATATTCTGATAGGATAATAAGTGGTAAAGAGCTCTATTACCTTGCATATATTATATATTAAAATTCCTTAATCACAAGTTAAAATTGACAATAAATTCACGCTATAGTGTTCAAAGCATATGTTAAAAACAGATTAAGTTAAAATAATTAACGTAGGAGGTGGAAATAAATGTTCATCTGATGAATTGCAAGTATCTTTTGATGTGACTTTAGATGTGACTTTTAGTTGGAAATGAAATTACTCACAGTTTGCATGAAATAATTTTTCCAGGTGTCTGATTGGTTTAAACAGACAAGCCTTTATGTGAATAAAATAATTTTTCTGCTGTAGTTGAAAATTGTAGATAGAAATTGTAGATGAAGTTAACAACTACTGGATGGTAAAGATGCTGAAACTGTTTACCTAAACTGGGTTTGCAGGAGTTTCAGTTGTTGATAAAACTTGGTTCTGTATATTTAAACTGTTATCTAAGACTTGGTTTGCAGGAGTTTCAGTTGTTGGTATGACTTAATTATAGAAACTGTTTACCTTGTATTTATTTGCTGGAGTTTCTATTTTTCTGGTTGCGTGAGGTGTTTGAACGCTTCTCTTTGTAGGTGTCTGTCTGTAGCTGAAACTATATACCCTCCCAGGGTTTGCTGGAGTTTCAGTGATTGATGGGTGATCTGTAGTGAAACTGTTTACCTAGGAAAGGTTTGCAGGAGTTTCAGACCACCTGTTGGTTATAAAAATCTTTTCTTAAGAGTTGCTGGAGCTGTATACCTTTTTCAAGGTTTGCTGGAGCTTCAGGTCTGGTGAGTGTCCACTTTAAGTCTTGTGGTGCTCGGTGTAATCACCGGTAATGGATTTTATCAAGATAAAGGCTGAAGCCGAAACGCATAGATTTGCCCCTAGTGTGCACTCCAACAACTCAAGTCTGCATCTGAGACTACCCAGGATTGAACACGAAAAAATCCGTTACCAGTGATTGCTATACACCGAGCACCACAAGACTTAAAGTGGACACTCACCAGACCTGAAGCTCCAGCAAACCTTGAAAAAGGTATACAGCTCCAGCAACTCTTAAGAAAAGATTTTTATAACCAACAGGTGGTCTGAAACTCCTGCAAACCTTTCCTAGGTAAACAGTTTCACTACAGATCAACCATCAATCACTGAAACTCCAGCAAACCCTGGGAGGGTATATAGTTTCAGCTACAAACAGACACCTACAAAGAGAAGCGTTCTAACACCTCGCGCAACCAGAAAAATAGAAACTCCAGCAAATAAATACAAGGTAAACAGTTTCTATAATTAAGTCATACCAACAACTGAAACTCCTGCAAACCAAGTCTTAGATAACAGTTTAAATATACAGAACCAAGTTTTATCAACAACTGAAACTCCTGCAAACCCAGTTTAGGTAAACAGTTTCAGCATCTTTACCATCCAGTAGTTGTTATCTTCATCTACAATTTCTATCTACAATTTTCAACTACAGCAGAAAAATTATTTTATTCACATAAAGGCTTGTCTGTTTAAACCAATCAGACACCTGGAAAAATTATTTCATGCAAACTGTGAGTAATTTCATTTCCAACTAAAAGTCACATCTAAAGTCACATCAAAAGATACTTGCAATTCATCAGATGAACATTTATTTCCACCTCCTATGTTACATATAGAACCAAGTTTTATCAACAACTGAAACTCCTGCAAACCCAGTTTAGGTAAACAGTTTCAGCAGCTTTACCATCCAGTAGTTATCTTCATCTACAATTTCGATCTACAAGTTTTAACTACAGCGAAAAAAAAATGTTTTATTCACATAAAGGCTTGTCTGTTTCAACCAATCAGACACCAGGAAAAATTAGTTCAATCAAACTGAGTGATTTCATTTCCAACTAAAAGTCACATTTAAAATCACATCAAAAGATACTATTTCCACCTCCTACGTTAATTATTTTAACTTAATCTGTTTTTATCATATGCTTTGAACACTATAGCATGAATTTATTGTGAATTTGTCAATTTTAACTTGTGATTAAGGAATTTTAATATATAATATACGCAAGGTAATAGAGCTCTTTACCACTTATTATCCTATCAGAATATATTATCTAGTCCAATATTGTTTTGTATGGCAACAATTAAATATTTTGTTTTTTAACCTCTTCTAGTCATATTTTCACTATTTTTCACCCAATTTTCACCTATTTGTTTACCTTATCACAGCGCAATATATATTATGATTGAATTTTGAAACCAATACGAGAATCTCATTTAAAGGTCACGGTAACACATATTATTTATGTATTGAAATACACACAGCTCCCCTCACTTGTTTTTTACCCCAGGGTGGGATAGTTTATCAGGGAGAAGTTCAATTTAAAGGGACAGTCAACACCAGATTTTTTGTTGTTTAAAAAGATAGATAATCCCTTTACCAATTCCCCAGTTTTGCATAACCAACAGTTATATTAATAAAAAATTTACCTCTGTGATTACCTTGTATCTAAGCATCTTCTAACAGCCCCCTGACCACATGACATTTTATTAATTATCTATTGACTTACATTTTAGCCAATTAGTGGTCTGCCACAAGCATGAGCACAAGGTTATCTATATTGATCACATGAACTAGGTTTCCCCTGTTGTGAAAAGCAAATAAAGCATGCGATAAGAGGCGGCCATCAAGGGCTTAGAAATCATATGAGCCTTCCTAGGTTTAGCTTTCAACTAAGAATACCAAGAGAACAAAGCAAAATTGGTGATAAAAGTAAATTGGAAAGTTGTTTAAAATCACATGCCCTATTTTAAACATGTTTTTTTGGACTTGCCTGTCCCTTTAACTTGCTTAGATATTTCAGAAACTGCATCATCCAACTCAAATGTAGATCTCTGCTTGCTGGACCCATGCATGAGGTGTAATTGCACTACTTTAAGCACACAAGCCAAGAGGTCCACATCCAGATATCACTATTTTCCCTTGGTGGATAAACTAAAGTTTTATGTTTGGTTAAAGAAAACCTAATAGTGATTAAAATAACAAAGAACAAATTGTAGTTTAGGGGCGCTGAAAGCTGATTAAGATAGTCTGGAGACTAATATACAATATAACAGAAATAAATTTATTTAAAACATATAAAAATATATATAAGTAAAATCAGACCTTGGGACGTCTCCCTTTGGGGTTATAAAAAAGGAACAAAGTTGTGAAAACAATCAATCTAATATATTTTCTTAAAATAACACCTTAATAGGATAATAGATTCTCTTATAATTTCACCTTGAATCCGATACTATTTTATCCACAATTTTCCAACAAAAACGTAATTTTTAACACTCGATTAAAATAGTAAATTTTCTTATAAATTCCACCTTAAAATCAGATACTTTTTATCCACAATTATGCAGCAAGAACTTAGTTGTTAAACACGACATTTCTTTGGACTTTTTATCTTTTAGTAGTCAAATTAGTTTGAGTTCTATTGCTACTTTGTAACAAAAGAAAAGAATGTCTGTTTCACAGTCCAATACTATGTTATCTTTAGCTGATTCAGTTGTTACAATTAAAAGTCCTAGGGTTAAACTGATTTCTGGTGGCCTTAAAGAGACAGTAAATTAAAATTAAAACTGTATTGTCTATCTGAATCCTAAAGTTTGCCCAACTCTCTAATTTACTTCACTTATCAAAATCCCTTTGTTCTTCTGGTATCCTTTATTGAACAGTAAAACAAAGTAGGCTGAGGAGCAGAAGTGCACAAATGAGAGCAAGCTGAACACATCTGGTGAGCCAATAAAAAGAGTGGTGCCTATATGTGCAACTACCAATCCTAGCTCCTAGCAGTGGATTGCTGCTTCTAAATCTACCTAAGATGCTCTTCAACAGATACTAAGAGAACAAAGCAAATATAATAGAAGTAACTGTCAAGTTGTTAATAAGTGCACGCTCTCTGAATCATGAAAGCTTAAAAGGGATATTAAACCCACATTTTCTCTTTCATGGTTCAGATAGAGCAATTAAAACAACTTTCTAATTTACTCCTATTATCAGTTTTACTTAGTTTTCTTGGCATCTTTATTTGAAAAAGCAGGAACATAAGCTCATGAGTCAGCCCATTTTTGGTTCACCACCCTGGGTAGTGCTTGCCGATTGGTGTATATATTTAGCCACTAATTAGCAACCTCTACCCAGAGTGCTGGACTAAAAATGGGCTGGCTACTAAGCTTACATTCCTGCTTTTTCAAATAAAGATACCAAGAGAACGAAGGAAAATTTATAACAAAAGTAAATTAGAAAGTTGCTAAAAATCGCATGCTCTATCTGAATAATGAAAGAGAAAAAAAAATGTGGGGTTCATGTCCCTTTAATTTTGACTTTACCGTCCCTTAAACATTGACCACTTGCAATGTTACAATGTGACAAAACCCTACAAATATAAATCAGTATTAAAATCATGGTCTAGAACCAATTTTACATTGACCCTTTTTTCCTATATCAATGATTACAGAATTGTTTATTCTTTCTGACTGATGCAATTTCTCTGGCTGCCTCATTGTAAAACTGTACACTTTGAATTCTTTCCTAGCATCAAACTGGTAATGTAACTAGACAGACTCTGGGTTTAATCGCATTGACTGCAGGCAGTCCATTCCAGGTGCCAATCAGAATGTTATCTTTCTTGCAAGCCTCCCTGCACATGAAAAACCCTGAACTCCGTCTAGAATGGCAGACAAGAATGTAAATGAACAGGAAAATGTCAGGCCTAGATAAATATATCAAAAGCAGAAAGATACACAGACTGCTTAAAAAAAAAAGACAAAAAAAAAATCTATTAGTTTTAATAGGAACTGTACTTATTACGTGTATAAAAACAAAAAAAATGTACGTTTACCTGATAAATGTATTTATTTCCGGATATGGCGAGTCCATGGCCGGTGAGTAATTACTGTTGTGAATAATCACTCCAGGCCAGCAGGAGGCGGCAAAGAGCAACACAGTTAAACTGCTAAGTATCACTCCCTTACCCACAACCCCCAGTCATTCACCCAAAGGGAAATTGAGAAAAAGGAGTAACACAAGGTATAGAGGTGACTGAGGTTATAGTCAAAAGAACAACTGTCTTAAAATAAAGGGTGGGGCCGTGGACTCACCATATCCGGAAATAAATCAGGTAAGCATAAATTTTGTTTCTTTCCTAAGATATGGTGAGTCCACGGCCTGAGTAATTACTGTTGGGAACCAATACCCAAGCTAGAGGACACGGATAAATAGGGACGGACAAGATAGGCAGTCCTGAACAGAAGGCACCACCTTTTAAAGATGCCTCAGTCAAGCGAAATATATTACATTTGGAAAAAGTATGTAGAGAAGACCAAGTTGCAGCCTTGCAAATTTGTTCCACAGAAGCTTCATTTTTGAAAGCCCAAGAAGAGGAAACCTTGTGGAATGAGATGTAATTTTCTCAGGAGGCTCCTGTCCAGCAGTCTCATAAGCCAAACGAATTATACTTCGTAACCAAAAATAAGAGTAGTAGCAGTAGCTTTCTGACCTTTACATTTCCCAGAGAAACAGACAAAGAGGGCAGAGGACTGGCGAAAGTCATTAGTCACCTGCAAGTAGAATTTAAGAGCATGTACAACATCCAAATTGTGTAACAAACGTTCTTTGAAAGAAGAAGCATTAGGACACAGAGACACCTCCCTGGTGATTGATGTAAGCCACAGGGGTTATGTTGTCTGACTAGAACCTGATAAACTGGGCTGAGGACAACAAGGGCGATTTACAATTCTCTATTGGCTTTGCCTCAAACTCCAAGATGTTGATGGGAAGAGCAGACTCCTCCCAAGTCCAAAGGCCCTGAGCTTTTAACGAGTTCCAAACTGCTCCCCAGCAGGCTGGCGTTCGTGGTCACGATCATCCAGGAAGGTCTCCGAAAGCATGTGCCCGAGACAGACGTTCTTGAGAAATCCACCACGGGAGAGAATCCCTTGAAGACTGAGCTAACTATTCTCTGAGTTAGATCCGCATGGTCGCCATTCCATTGTCTGAGAATGCTCAACTTGAGAGCTCTCAAATAGAATCGAGCAAAAAGGAATGATTTCCATGGAAGCCACTATCAGACCGATTACCTCCATACATTCAGCCACTGAAGGATAAGCAGTAGCATGAAGAGAGGAAATTATTTTGTTTTTCCTGCCCTCTGCCAGAAAAATCTTCATCAATAGAGAATGTATTATGGTCCCTAAGAACACTACTCTTGCAGCAGGGGAAAGGGAGCTTTTTTCCAGAGTCACATTCCATCTGTAGGAACGAAAAAAAAAAAAACGACAACAATATCTGAGGTTTTGCTTGTTGAAAACATGGCGCCTGAACCAATATGTCATCCAGGTAGGGTTTCACGAGAACAGATCACTGCCAAAAGAGCCCCCAGAACCTTTGAAAAAATTCTGGGAGCTGTGGCTAAACCAAATGGAAGGGCCATGAAATGGAAATGTTTGTCCAGAAAGGCAAATCTCAGAAATCTGTGATGGTCCCTGTGAATAGGAACATAAAGATGTGCATCCTTTAGGTCTATGGTTGTCATGAACGGACCCACTTGTACTAAAGGAAGAATGGAGCGTATAGTCTCCATCTTGAAGGATGGAACTTTGTGAAACTTGTTTAGACACTTCAAGTCTAGAATGGAACAGAAAGTTCCCTCTTTTTTGGTAACCACAAATAGGTTGGAGTAGAACCAGAGACCCTGTTCCTGAACTGGAACTATCACTCCCAGGGAAGAAAGATGTTGTATACATTTCAAGAACGCCTCTCTCTTTAACTGGTCTGCAGATAATCTTGAGATGGAATCTGCCTCTGGGAGGAAAAGTCTTGAATTCCAATTTGTAACCCTGGGATACTATGTCCACAGTCCAGGGATCTGGGACATCTTGTATCCAGGCTTGAGAGAACTGAGAAAGTCTGCCCCCCACCTGATCCGATCCCGAATCGGGGGCAAACCTTTCATGCTGATTTGGAATCAGCTGCGGGTTTGATTGTTTCCCATTGTTCAAGACTGATTGGGTTTCCAAGAAGACTTGGATTGTTCCTGCTTGGAAGAAGGGGAAGGCTTTCCTCTGAAGTTACAAAAGGAACGAAAAAAACGGACGTACTTTAGGCCTATTATCTTGGAGGTACAAAATACCCTTTTCCACCTGTAATATCAGAGGTAATTTCTGCCAAACCGGGTCCAAACAAGGTTTTGCCCTTGTAAGGAATAGTCAGAAGCTTGACTTTAGAGGAAACGTCCGCAGACCAGGATTTCAACCAGAACGCCCTGCGGGCTAGAACAGCAAAACTAGAAGTATTAGCTCCTAGTCTAACAACCTGTAAAATGGCATCTGCAATAAAGGAATTAGCCAACTTAAGAGCTTTAATTTTATTTTGAATTTTATCCAAGGAAGTCTCTGCTTGAAGAGAATCAGACAAGGCGTCAAACCAATAAGATGCTGCATTAGTTACGGTGGCAATACACACCGCAGGATGCCATTGGAGACCTTGATAAATCTTTTTCAAATAAGCCTCTAGCTTCTTGTCCATCGGATCCTTAAAAGAGCAGCTATCCTCAATAGGAATAGTGGTTCTCTTAGCCACTTACCAAGGGTCTTTAATGGAGTCCTCAACAGGAAACATTTTCTTAAAAATGGGAGACGGGGGGGGGAAAAAAAAAAAAAAAAAAAAAACACCCCTGGTTTCTCCCATTCCTGTGAGAATCTCCCTAGCACGGTCCGGCACAGGAAAAACCTCCTAAGTGGAAGCCTGGCAGAGCATCGGAAGGGATCAGACAGGCTTCCAATGCTCTGTATGTGTGCCTCGGTGGGTCAAGGCACTTAGTAATTAAACATTTTTTAAAAAAAAAAATATGTAAAAAAAGGTTTTATATATAAAATAAAAGCCCCATATAGCCCCACTCCCGCACCCCCATGAGGCTTCAAAGATGTCGATGTCAAGTGCATCATGGGGCCTCTGGGGGTGTCCCTAGCCTGCCTCCTCATAGGGGCAGGCTAGGGTCATCCAATCTGAGCTTGCCACAATAAAAAAAAAACTAAATTTATGCTTACCTGATAAATTACTTTCTTTTACCATATGACGAGTCCACGGATTTCATCCTTCCTTGTGGGATATTAACCTCCTGCTAACAGGAAGTGGCAAAGAGCACCACAGCAGAGCTGTATATATATAGCCCCTCCCCTTCCCCTCCACCCTCAGTCATTCGCCCAATGGTATAGGAAGAGAAAAAGGAAAGTCTAAAAAGTGCAGAGGTGACTGAAGTTTACAAAAAATATAAAGAAAAACGGTCTTAAAAAGAACAGGGTGGGCCGTGGACTCGTCATATCGTAAAAGAAAGTAATTTATCAGGTAAGCATAAATTTAGTTTTCTTTTACAAAGATATGACGAGTCCACGGATTTCATCCTTACTTGTGGGAAACCGCTACCAAAGCAATAGGACACAGATGAAAGGGAGGGACAAGACAGGAACCTAAACAGAAGGCACCACTGCTTGAAGAACCTTTCTCCCAAAGATAGCCTCAGAAGAAGCAAAAGTATCAAATTTGTAAAATTTGTAAAAAGTGTGAAGGGACGACCAAGGCGAAGCCTTACAAATCTGTTCCACAGATGCATCGTTTTTAAAAACCCATGTGGAAGCCACAGCCCTAGTAGAATGAGCCGTAATTCTTTCAGGAGGCTGCTGTCCAGCAGTCTCATATGCCAGGCGAATGATACTCTTCAGCCAAAAAGAAAGTGGTAGCCATAGCTTTCTGACCCCTATGCTTTCCAGAATAAACAATTTATAATGAAGATGATTGACGGAAATCCTTAGTTGCCTGTTAGTAAAACTTTAAGGCACGGACCACGTCCAAGTTATGTAACAGACGCTCCTTCTTAGAAGGATTAGGACACAAGGAAGGAACAACAATTTCCGGATTAATCTTTTTCGAAACAACCTTAGGAAGGAACCCAGGTTTGGTACGTAAAAACCACCTTATCAGAATGATAATGTAATGCTAAAAGCTCAGAAACTCTTCGAGCATAAGAAATAGCAACCAAAAACAGAACTTTCCAAGATAATAGTTTAATATCTACGGAATGCATAGGTTCAAACGGAACCCCTTGCAGAACTCTAAGAACTAAATTCAAACTCCAGGGAGGAGTAATAGGTCTAAATACAGGCTTAATTCTAGATAGAGCCTGACAAAAAGACTGAACATCTGATACATTTGCCAAACGTTTGTGAAACAGAATTGACAAAGCTGAAATTTGTCCCTTTAAGGAACTTGCTGATAACCCTTTCTCCAATGCTTCTTGGAGAAAAGACAAAATCCTAGGAATCCTAACTTTACTCCATGAGTAACCCTTGGATTCACACCAAAGAGATATTTACGCCATCTCTTATGATATATCTTTCTAGTGACAGGCTTTCTAGCCTGTATCAAAGTATTGATAACAACCAGAGAATCCTCACTTCGATAAAATCAAGTGTTCAATCTCCACGCAGTCAGTTGCAAAGAAATTAGATTTGGATGTTAAGGAACTTGAATGAGAAGGTCCTGTCTCAACGGAAGTTTCCACGGTGTCAGAGACGACATGTCCACTAGATCCGCATACCAAGTCCTGCGTGGCCACGCAGGCGCTATCAGGATCACTGAAGCTCTCTCCTGTTTGATTCGAGCAATCACGCGTGGGAGGAGAGGAAACGGCGGAAACACATAAGCTAGGCTGAACAACCAAGGTACTGCCAAGGCATCTATCAGTTCAGCCTGAGGATCCCTTGATTGGGATCCGTATCTTGGAAGCTTGGCATTCTGACGAGATGCCATCAAAACTAATTCCGGTCTGCCCCATCTGAGAATCAATGAGGCGAATACCTCCAGGTGAAGTTCCCACTCCCCTGGATGAAAAGTCTGTCGACTTAGAAAATCTGCTTCCCAGTTCTCTACCCTTGGGATGTAAATCGCTGACAGATGACAAGAGTGGGCCTCTGCCCAACTGATTATCTTGGAGACTTCCATCATCGCTAAGGAACTCCTTGTTCCCCCCTGATGATTGACATATGCCACAGTCGTTATGTTGTCCGACTGGAATCTTATGAATTTGGCCGAAGCCAACTGAGGCCACGCCTGAAGCACATTGAATATTGCTCTCAGTTCCAGAATATTGATTGGAAGTAGAGACTCCACCTGAGTCCAAACACCCTGAGCCTTCAGGGAGTTCCAAACTGCGCCCCAGCCCAGAAGGCTGGCATCTGTTGTCACTATCACCCACGAGGGTCTGCGGAAACAAGTCTCCTGGGACAGATGATCTGGCGACAACCACCAAAGAAGAGAGTTTCTGGTCTCTTGATCCAGAATTATCTTTGGAGATAAATCCACATAATCCCCATTCCACTGACCGAGCATGCACAGTTGCAGTGGTCTGAGATGAAAGCGATGTCCATTGCCGCTACCATTAATCCGATTACCTCCATACACTGAGCCACTGATGGCCGTGGAATGGACAGAAGTGCTCGGCAAGAATTCAAAATCTTTGATTTTCTGACCTCCGTCAGAAATACTTTCATGGCTACAGAGTCCATCAGAGTTCCCAGAAAAGGAACCCTTGTCTGTGGAACAAGTGAACTCTTCTCTATGTTCACCTTCCAGCCATGAGTTCTCAGAAAAGACAACACTGTGTCCGTGTGAGATTTTGTCAGATATGTTGACGCCTGAATCAGAATATCATCCAGATAAGGCACCACCGCTATCCCTTGCGGTCTGAGAACCGCCAAAAGAGACCCTAGAACCTTTGTGAAGATTCTGGGTGCTGTGGCCAACCCGAAAGGAAGAGCCATGAACTAATAATGTTTGTCCAAGAAGGCAAACCTTAGAAACAGATGATGATCTTTGTGGATTGGAATATGAAGGTAAGCACACTTCAAATCCACGGTAGTCATATATTGACCCTCCTGGATCACTGGCAAAATCGTTCGAATTGTCTCCATCTTGAATGATGGAACACTTAGAAATTTGTTTAGACACTTGAGGTCCAAAATGGGTCTGAACGTTGCCTCTTTTTTGGGGACCACAAATAGGTTTGAGTAAAACCCCGTCCCAATTTTGGAACAGGACAGATTACTCCCATAGTAAAAAGGTCTTTTACACAGCGTAAGAACGCCTCTATCTGGTTTGCAGATAATTTTGAAAGATGAAATCTCCCTCTTGGGAGAAAATCCTTTAATTCCAATTGATAACCGTGGGTCACTATTTCTAGTGCCCAGGAATCCTGAACATCACTTGCCCAAGCCTGAGCAAAGAAAGAAAGTCTGCCCTCTACTAGATCCGGTCCCGGATCGGGGGCCACCCCTTCATGCTGCTTTGTGGAAGAAGCGGGGTGTCCCCCTCATTTTAACCGACCTATCCTGAGGTAGGGCATGGCCCTTACCTCCTGAAATATCAGAAATGATCTCCTTCAATTCTAGCCCAAAAAGGGTCTTACCTTTAAAGGGAATAGCTAAAAGCTATGATTTTTTTGATGACACATTAGAAGACCAAGATGTGAGCCACAATGCTCTACGTGCTAAAATAGCAAATCTTGTATTTTTTGCCGCTAATTTAGCAATTTGAAAAGCGGCATCAGTAATAAAAGAATTAGCTAGCTTAAGAGCCCTAATTCTATCTAGAATGTCATCTAATGGAGTCTCAACTTTAAGAGACTCTTTTAGAGCCTCAAACCAAAAAGCTGCTGCAGTAGTTACTGGAACAATGCAAGCCGTAGGTTATAAAAAATCCCTGATTAACAAATAATTTCTTTAGTAGACCCTCTAATTTCTTATCCATAGAATCCTTGAAAGCACAACTATTCTCAATGGGTATAATAGTATGCTTAGCTAGGGAAGAGATAGCTCCCTCTACCTTAGGGACCGCTTGTTGAGAAGGAACTCAGCTTGTCGTGTTCAGGAGCGGAGTAACCGTTTGGGACGCCTTCTATTGCTAGCTTGACTCTTAGCTCCTTAGCGGCAGACAACTGAGCCAGTATTTGCTGTTTTTTTAGCCTATATTATGTACACCTTTTAAAAGCCCATTTTATCATACAGGGGCCGACTTGCAGTTTCCAGATGTGTACTTTTGGCCTCTCATCTTAGGCATTTACCAGTTTAGCTTAATTTTTACCTACTAATATTTGACATATTGAATCCTTATGCACTAACCCTGAGTCTTTAACATGTACCTTACCTTGATGTTCCCTTGTTGTAGAGTTAATATATTGTTGCCGTTAAGTAACTTTCTCACCTATTACTACTCCATATTATCTATGCCAAATAGAGTCATATATAGCCCAATATTCACACCATTGTGGAATCTTGTGCAGGCTGGACCTGCTCTAGTGTTATTGTCCACTATATCCCTATTTTTCAATGTCATATGTGCTATACCTTAGGGAAAAGGAACATTCTCATCTTATAGGCAGCATAGCTTGTGTACACTTTGCGAATTTGGTTCCTTCTGTTATGTGAGTCTGTAAGCTCTGTATTGTTAGTTGACTCATCTACAACCTCTAATTGAGATAAGCGTTTAAGTTTTGAGTTACTTCAGCATAGAGGTATGAGGTACATTATATGCTATACAATATTGCAGTCACACCGGTTCATAATGTGCCCTTCGAGGCAATATAGCATGAAGTTTACCCTTCCTGCTACATAAATTATCTCTGCTCTGTATTAACATTTCATATCTTTTATGGAGCTCTCCTGAGCAGCTACTAAGATTTATGTTAGTAAGTTTACTGCTAATTATTATTCCTTCACAGATTTGTAGGTATGCACACTTAATAGCATGATGTCTTCCCTAATCATTCTAGTTCTCTATATAAACCTAGACTGTTGATAAAGCCTGAATTACAAATGAGGAAAAAAAAAAACAAAAAAAAAAAACTGAGGTATGTAATCTGAGATCCAAAAGTGATCTCCCCATTGGAAACACCTCCTATAGCTTGCCTAATCTAACTTGAGGTCCAAGAGTGGCCTCCTATGTTCACCTGGAGGTTTAGCGTATATTAGGCATATTACTTAATCACTAAGCCCTTGGTTCCTTGACCGGGAAAATGTATTGTATCCAGTCACTGTTAAACAACATATTGTTAATGTTCAACCGATTCTACTGTGACATTTTCATGTATATTCTTTTCGTATGCCTCTATTTCAACCTCAAATAAAAAAAATAAAAAATAAAAATTATATATATATATATATATATATATATATATATATATATATATATAAATAAATGCTGGTTCAATATTAGCTCATTATGATTTACATATTCTGACTTTGGAAAGATTTTATTCTGGGACTAAATGTTCCCTATTTCTGGCAGCCATAGAATTGGATTGTGGAATAAGCATAGAGCAAACCAGCACATTAGAGTATTGGGCTTTTGGTTTCTGTTCATCCTGCTTAACCTGTTCAGAAGGCTCTACACCTAGAAGCTGTAACCCTTAACCTCGTGAGTGGTCAATTCCTCCTTACCCCTGGGCTAAATGGTTGTAGATCGTACCACATAACATAGATCTAAGTCCATACTATTCCCTAGCAGTACCGAGAGCTGCTGTTCCTGGGCTTCCAGCATCTGCTTTCATATAATAAGGGCACGATCACTGTTCCATTACCACATGAATGCAGACTGGCAAATTGTTAGATAGTGACGGTCTGTTTTCCTTGGTGCCGGCAGAAGTGTGGGAGGGAAGGTGGATGGGATATTACATTAGCAAAAGCACTATTTCCTGTCATGTAGTGCTCCAGACATATGCATGCTACCTATCTAGATATCTCTTCAACAAAGAATAAACAAGAGAACAAAGCAAATCTGATATGTACATTGGCAACATTTTTAAAATTGTATTCTCATTCTAATTAGATTCTCTATATATTTAAAAAAAATACAGCAAAGTCATTAGAATGTTATGGTTGAAATTAGAGCATATCATTTTAAACAGTTTTCCATTTTGCTTCAATTATTTAGTTTGTTCATTTTCTTGGTATTTGATGTTTAAAACATACCTAGGTAGGCGCAGGAGCAGCAAAGCACTACTGGGAGCTAGTTTCTGATTGTTGGATGCACATATATGCCTCTTATCATTGGCTCACACAATGTGTTCAGTTAACTACCAGTAGTGTACTGCTGCTCTATCAACAAAAGGATAGGAAAAGAAGAAAAATTTGATAACAGAAGTAAATTGGAAAGTTGTTTAAAATTTTATGTTCTTCAAGAGTAACCAATTAATTAAATATGAAATGATGCTGGCCATGTGGGACTCTGCCCCTGCGTGAAGCAGACAGACGATGACTGTGTTAAGGAAAAGCCCCCCCAAAAAAAAGGGGGAAAAAAGGAGAAAAAAACTTAGGGATACTTTATCTCATGCTTACCACCACCCCCCCCTCCCTTTTTTTTTTTTTTTTTTTTTTATGTTCTCTCAATCTTTGAGGAAAAAAAAGTTGTGGTTTCATGTCCATATAAAGGGACACTGAAGTCAAAATTAAACTTAAAATGTTTTGGATAGGGCACACAAATTTAAGCAACCTTACATTTCACTTCAATTATCTAAAATGTGAACAATAATGTGCAAGAATTCACATAATATATGTAAATGCAATTTTGATTGGCTGATGACTGTCACATGATGCAGTGGGAGAAAAAAATAAAAATAAAACTTTAATCCCTTATCTATGGGGATTGCATTTCTGATAGCACTGTCACGGGACATGCGCTATTATAACCAAGAAAACCCTTAACCAGCAACGTACAGGGTACATTTGTGGTCTTTAAGGGATTAGAGAGCTCTACTAGTCATAAAATTTAAACTAAATTAATTTTGCATTGTCTTTGTGCATTTATTGTTTAGGCTATTCTATGTTTAGTTCTCTTTTGAATAAAATCATCCTTATCTTCTCTCTTTGTATAAAAGGTGAGAACAAAGTAATATGAACATTTTAGTACCTCTCTGTCCTACCACCCACTGGAAGTGTGATTTACTATAGCTTTCTATATCCAGTACTAAAAAGGGACAATAAAAACAAAAAAAAATTCTTTCATGATTTAGAAAGAGCATGCAATTTAAAACAACTTTATGATTTACTTCTATTATCTAATTTGCTTTAGTCTCTTGATATACTTTGCTGAAAATCATAGCTAGATAGGCTCAGTAGCTGCTGATTGGTGGCTGCACATAGATGCCTTGTGTGATTGGCTCACTCATGTGCATTGCAAGGATATCTAAAGAAGGAAGCAAATTAGATAATAGAAATAAATTGGAATGTTGTTTTAAATTGTATTTTCTATTTGAATCATGAAAGAAAAGAAAATTGGGTTTAGTGTTCCTTTAAGAAATTAAATATTCTGTATAGGTGGGAATGCAATAGGCAAAAGCAGCTACTTCAAATGACAAAATATAAGTAAACAGGCTATTTGTAGACTATATAATTAACTCCAGCAGGTAAAATGGATGACTGGGAACACATTAAAATTGCAGGCTGCAAAAAATCCAGGCTATCTTCATTAATGATCAAAAGACTATTTCCTATGTAAGAGAGCTTTCTGATTTCAAACAGGGAATATTATCAGTTAAGCATCCATTATAACAGATCTAACAAACTAAATAAAACATAATATTTTTACACAACTAAAAACAGAATTTATGTTTACCTGATAAATTACTTTCTCCAACGGTGTGTCCGGTCCACGGCGTCATCCTTACTTGTGGGGATATTCTCTTCCCCAACAGGAAATGGCAAAGAGCCCAGCAAAGCTGGTCACATGATCCCTCCTAGGCTCCGCCTTCCCCAGTCATTCGACCGACGTAAAGGAGGAATATTTGCATAGGAGAAATCATATGATACCGTGGTGACTGTAGTTAAAGAAAATAAATTATCAGACCTGATTAAAAAACCAGGGCGGGCCGTGGACCGGACACACCGTTGGAGAAAGTAATTTATCAGGTAAACATAAATTCTGTTTTCTCCAACATAGGTGTGTCCGGTCCACGGCGTCATCCTTACTTGTGGGAACCAATACCAAAGCTTTAGGACACGGATGAAGGGAGGGAGCAAATCAGGTCACCTAAATGGAAGGCACCACGGCTTGCAAAACCTTTCTCCCAAAAATAGCCTCAGAAGAAGCAAAAGTATCAAACTTGTAAAATTTGGTAAAAGTGTGCAGTGAAGACCAAGTCGCTGCCTTACATATCTGATCAACAGAAGCCTCGTTCTTGAAGGCCCATGTGGAAGCCACAGTCCTAGTGGAATGAGCTGTGATTCTTTCAGGAGGCTGCCGTCCGGCAGTCTCATAAGCCAATCTGATGATGCTTTTAATCCAAAAAGAGAGAGAGGTAGAAGTTGCTTTTTGACCTCTCCTTTTACCAGAATAAAAAACAAACAAGGAAGATGTTTGTCTAAAATCCTTTGTAGCATCTAAATAGAATTTTAGAGCGCGAACAACATCCAAATTGTGCAACAAACGTTCCTTCTTTGAAACTGGATTCGGACACAAAGAAGGCACGACTATCTCCTGGTTAATGTTTTTGTTAGAAACAACTTTCGGAAGAAAACCAGGTTTAGTACGTAAAACCACCTTATCTGCATGGAACACCAGATAAGGAGGAGAACACTGCAGAGCAGATAATTCTGAAACTCTTCTAGCAGAAGAAATTGCAACCAAAAACAAAACTTTCCAAGATAATAACTTAATATCAACGGAATGTAAGGGTTCAAACGGAACCCCCTGAAGAACTGAAAGAACTAAATTGAGACTCCAAGGAGGAGTCAAAGGTTTGTAAACAGGCTTGATTCTAACCAGAGCCTGAACAAAGGCTTGAACATCTGGCACAGCTGCCAGCTTTTTGTGAAGTAACACAGACAAGGCAGAAATCTGTCCCTTCAAGGAACTTGCAGATAATCCTTTCTCCAATCCTTCTTGAAGAAAGGATAGAATCTTAGGAATTTTTACCTTGTCCCAAGGGAATCCTTTAGATTCACACCAACAGATATATTTTTTCCATATTTTGTGGTAAATTTTTCTAGTTACAGGCTTTCTGGCCTGAACAAGAGTATCAATAACAGAATCTGAGAACCCTCGCTTTGATAAGATCAAGCGTTCAATCTCCAAGCAGTCAGTTGGAGTGAAACCAGATTCGGATGTCCGCAAGGACCCTGAACAAGAAGGTCTCGTCTCAAAGGTAGCTTCCATGGTGGAGCCGATGACATATTCACCAGGTCTGCATACCAAGTCCTGCGTGGCCACGCAGGAGCTATCAAGATCACTGATGCCCTCTCCTGATTGATCCTGGCTACCAGCCTGGGGATGAGAGGAAACGGCGGGAATACATAAGCTAGTTTGAAGGTCCAAGGTGCTACTAGTGCATCTACTAGAGTCGCCTTGGGATCCCTGGATCTGGACCCGTAGCAAGGAACCTTGAAGTTCTGACGAGAGGCCATCAGATCCATGTCTGGAATGCCCCACAGTTGAGTAATGTGGGCAAAGATTTCCGGATGGAGTTCCCACTCCCCCGGATGTAATGTCTGACGACTCAGAAAATCCGCTTCCCAATTTTCCACTCCTGGGATGTGGATTGCAGACAAGTGGCAGGAGTGAGTCTCCGCCCATTGAATGATTTTGGTCACTTCTTCCATCGCCAGGGAACTCCTTGTTCCCCCCTGATGGTTGATGTACGCAACAGTCGTCATGTTGTCTGATTGAAACCGTATGAACTTGGCCTTTGCTAGCTGAGGCCAAGCCTTGAGAGCATTGAGTATCGCTCTCAGTTCCAGAATATTTATCGGTAGAAGAGATTCTTCCCGAGACCAAAGACCCTGAGCTTTCAGGGGTCCCCAGACCGCGCCCCAGCCCATCAGACTGGCGTCGGTCGTGACAATGACCCACTCTGGTCTGCGGAAGCTCATCCCCTGTGACAGATTGTCCAGGGACAGCCACCAACGGAGTGAATCTCTGGTCCTCTGATCTACTTGTATCGTCGGAGACAAGTCTGTATAGTCCCCATTCCACTGACTGAGCATGCACAGTTGTAATGGTCTTAGATGAATGCGCGCAAAAGGAACTATGTCCATTGCCGCTACCATCAAACCTATTACTTCCATGCACTGCGCTATGGAAGGAAGAGGAACGGAATGAAGTATTTGACAAGAGTTTAGAAGTTTTGTTTTTCTGGCCTCTGTCAGAAAAATCCTCATTTCTAAGGAGTCTATTATTGTTCGTAAAAAGGGAACCCTCGTTGACGGAGATAGAGAACTCTTTTCTACGTTCACTTTCCATCCGTGAGATCTGAGAAAGGCCAGGACAATGTCCGTGTGAGCCTTTGCTAGAGGAAGGGACGACGCTTGAATCAGAATGTCGTCCAAGTAAGGTACTACTGCAATGCCCCTTGGTCTTAGCACCGCTAGAAGGGACCCTAGTACCTTTGTGAAAATCCTTGGAGCAGTGGCTAATCCGAACGGAAGTGCCACGAACTGGTAATGCTTGTCCAGGAATGCGAACCTTAGGAACCGATGATGTTCCCTGTGGATAGGAATATGTAGATACGCATCCTTTAAATCCACCGTGGTCATGAATTGACCTTCCTGGATGGAAGGAAGAATTGTTCGAATGGTTTCCATTTTGAACGATGGAACCTTGAGAAACTTGTTTAGGATCTTGAGATCTAAGATTGGTCTGAACGTTCCCTCTTTTTTGGGAACTACGAACAGATTGGAGTAGAACCCCATACCTTGTTCTCCTAATGGAACAGGATGAATCACTCCCATTTTTAACAGGTCTTCTACACAATGCAAGAATGCCTGTTTTTTTTATGTGGTCTGAAGACAATTGAGACCTGTGGAACCTCCCCCCTTGGGGGAAGCCCCTTGAATTCCAGAAGATAACCTTGGGAGACTATTTCTAGCGCCCAAGGATCCAGAACATCTCTTGCCCAAGCCTGAGCGAAGAGAGAGAGTCTGCCCCCCACCAGATCCGGTCCCGGATCGGGGGCCAACATCTCATGCTGTCTTGGTAGCAGTGGCAGGTTTCTTGGCCTGCTTTCCCTTGTTCCAGCCTTGCATTGGTCTCCAGGCTGGCTTGGCTTGAGAAGTATTACCCTCTTGCTTAGAGGACGTAGCACTTGGGGCTGGTCCGTTTCTACGAAAGGGACGAAAATTAGGTTTATTTTTGGCCTTGAAAGACCTATCCTGAGGAAGGGCGTGGCCCTTGCCCCCAGTGATATCAGAGATAATCTCTTTCAAGTCAGGGCCAAACAGCGTTTTCCCCTTGAAAGGAATGTTAAGCAATTTGTTCTTGGAAGACGCATCCGCTGACCAAGATTTTAACCAAAGCGCTCTGCGCGCCACAATAGCAAACCCAGAATTTTTCGCCGCTAACCTAGCCAATTGCAAAGTGGCGTCTAGGGTGAAAGAATTAGCCAATTTGAGAGCACAGATTCTGTCCATAATCTCCTCATAAGAAGGAGAATTACTAGTGATCGCCTTTTCTAGCTCATCGAACCAGAAACACGCGGCTGTAGTGACAGGGACAATGCATGAAATTGGTTGTAGAAGGTAACCTTGCTGAACAAACATCTTTTTAAGCAAACCTTCTAATTTTTTATCCATAGGATCTTTGAAAGCACAACTATCTTCTATGGGTATAGTGGTGCGTTTGTTTAGAGTAGAAACCGCCCCCTCGACCTTGGGGACTGTCTGCCATAAGTCCTTTCTGGGGTCGACCATAGGAAACAATTTTTTAAATATGGGGGGAGGGACGAAAGGTATACCGGGCCTTTCCCATTCTTTATTTACAATGTCCGCCACCCGCTTGGGTATAGGAAAAGCTTCGGGGGGCCCCGGGACCTCTAGGAACTTGTCCATTTTACATAGTTTCTCTGGGATGACCAAATTCTCACAATCATCCAGAGTGGATAACACCTCCTTAAGCAGAGCGCGGAGATGTTCCAACTTAAATTTAAATGTAATCACATCAGGTTCAGCTTGTTGAGAAATTTTCCCTGAATCTGAAATTTCTCCCTCAGACAAAACCTCCCTGGCCCCCTCAGACTGGTGTAGGGGCCCTTCAGAAACAATATCATCAGCGTCCTCATGCTCTTCAGTATTTTCTAAAACAGAGCAGTCGCGCTTTCGCTGATAAGTGGGCATTTTGGCTAAAATGTTTTTGATAGAATTATCCATTACAGCCGTTAATTGTTGCATAGTAAGGAGTATTGGCGCGCTAGATGTACTAGGGGCCTCTTGTGTGGGCAAGACTGGTGTAGACGGAGGGGATGATGCAGTACCATGCTTACTCCCCTCACTTGAGGAATCATCTTGGGCATCATTTTCTCTAAATTTTGTGTCACATAAATCACATCTATTTAAATGAGAAGGGACCTTGGCTTCCCCACATTCAGAACACAGTCTATCTGGCAGTTCAGACATGTTAAACAGGCATAAACTTGATAACAAAGTACAAAAAACGTTTTAAAATAAAACCGTTACTGTCACTTTAAATTTTAAACTGAACACACTTTATTACTGCAATTGCGAAAAAGTATGAAGGAAACCACAGTGTCTTAAAGCCTTAAAAGTATTGCACACCAAATTTGGAAGCTTTAACCCTTAAAATAACGGAACCGGAGCCGTTTTTATATTTAACCCCTTTACAGTCCCTGGTATCTGCTTTGCTGAGACCCAACCAAGCCCAAAGGGGAATACGATACCAAATGACGCCTTCAGAAAGTCTTTTCTATGTATCAGAGCTCCTCACACATGCATCTGCATGTCATGCTTCTCAAAAACAAGTGCGCAATACAGGCGCGAAAATGAGACTCTGCCTATGATTAGGGAAAGCCCCTAGAGAATAAGGTGTCCAATACAGTGCCTGCCGGTTATTTTACAAAATTCCCAAGATTAAAATAATTCCTCAAGGCTATGGAGTATAAAATATGTTTATATATAAATCGATTTAGCCCAGAAAATGTCTACAGTCTTAAAAAGCCCTTGTGAAGCCCTTATTTACTGTCTGTAATAAAATGGCTTACCGGATCCCATAGGGAAAATGACAGCTTCCAGCATTACATCGTCTTGTTAGAATGTGTCATACCTCAAGCAGCAAAAGTCTGCTCACTGTTCCCCCAACTGAAGTTAATTCCTCTCAACAGTCCTGTGTGGAACAGCCATCGATTTTAGTAACGGTTGCTAAAATCATTTTCCTCTTACAAACAGAAATCTTCATCTCTTTTCTGTTTCAGAGTAAATAGTACATACCAGCACTATTTTAAAATAACAAACTCTTGATTGAATAATAAAAACTACAGTTAAACACTAAAAAACTCTAAGCCATCTCCGTGGAGATGTTGCCTGTACAACGGCAAAGAGAATGACTGGGGAAGGCGGAGCCTAGGAGGGATCATGTGACCAGCTTTGCTGGGCTCTTTGCCATTTCCTGTTGGGGAAGAGAATATCCCACAAGTAAGGATGACGCCGTGGACCGGACACACTTATGTTGGAGAAATCTATCTGGTCTGAAAAAACAAATTATGCTTACCAGAAAATTTAATTTCCTTCTGTACAAGGACAGTCCACGGCTTCATTCTTTACTGTTGGGAAATACTGAACCTGGCCACCAGGAGGAGGCAAAGACACCCCAGCCAAAGGCTTAAATACCTTTCCCACTTTCCCTATCCCCCAATCATTCTGCCGAGGGAACAAGGAACAGTAGGAGAAATATCGGGGAATAAAAATGTGCCAGAAGAAAATTATAATTTAGGGGGCCGCCCATCGGAGAACACGGGCGGGGGCCGTGGACTCCTTGTACAGAAGGAAATTAAATCTGGTAAGAATAATTTATGGTTTTCCTTCTTAAGGAGAGTCCACGGCTTCATTCCTTACTGTTAGGAAATATATACCCAAGCTCTAGAGGACACTGAATGAAAAACGGGAGGGATAAAAAGAGAGGAAGACCCTAATCTGAGGGCACCACAGCTTGCAAAATATCAAACTTGTAAAATTTAGAAAAAGTGTGTAAGGACCAGGTAGCCGCCTTACAAATCTGATCCAAAAGAGGCCTCGTTCTTAAAGGCCCAAGAGGAAGCCACTGCTCTAGTAGAATAAGCCATAATTTTCTCTGAGGAGGTCTATGTCCCGCTGTCTCATAAGCTAAGCGGATAAGACTCGTCAACCAAAAAGATAAGGAAGTTGAAGAGACCTTCTGGCCCTTATGCTTCCCAGAATATGCCACAAACAATGAAGAAGTTAGTCTAAAATCCTTAGTAGCTTGAAGATAAAACTTCAAGGCACGAACCACGTCCAAATTATATAGTAAATGTTCCATCGAAGAAGGACTAGACACAAAGAAGGGACCACAATCTCTTTATTGACGTTGCGGTCTGAAACGACCTTAGGGAGAAACCCTAACTTAGTACGTAGGACAGCCTTATCCGAATGGAACACCAGATAAGGAGGCTCACATTGCAAGGCAGCAATTTCATATAGTCTGTGCGCCGAAGCAATAGCCAGTAGAAAGAGAACTTTCCAGGACAACAACTTAATATTTTCATGCATAGGCTCAAATGGAGCCTGTTGCAAAACTTTAAGAAGCAGATTCAGACTCCAAGGGGGAGCCAAAGATCTGCACAAAGGTCTGATCCTAATCAGAGCCTTAACAAAAGACTGAACATCAGGAAGCTCAGAGAGCCTCTTGTGCAGTAAAACATACAACGCCGAAATCTGTCCCCTCAGGAAACTGACCAAAAGACCCTTCTCCAGACCATCCTGGAGAAACAGAATCCTTAACCTTATGCCAAGTAAATCTACGCTCTTCTCACCAGAATAAGTATGTTCTCCACACCTTATGATAGATGCGACTAGTAACCGTCTTATGAGCTTGAATAACTCTCAGAAAAACCTTTCTTGGCTAGGACTAAGCATTCAATCCCCACGCAGTCAAACTCAGAGAACCTAGATTTTGATGAACAAAAGGACCTTGCTCCAGAAGATCCCTGCGACAAGGTAACTTCCATGGAGAAGATGACATCCTCACTAGGTCCGCGAACCACACCCTTCACGGCCAGGATGAAACAATCAGTATTACCGACGCCTGCTCGTTGCGGGCCACTACCCGAAGGAGGAGTGGGAATGGCGGAAAAATGTAGATTAGATTGAACCTCCAAGGTGCCGCTAATGCATCAATTAGCTCCGCCTGAGGATCCCTGGACCTCGACCCATATCTGGGTAGTTTGGCGACGAGACGCCATGAGATCCATCTCCGGCATCCCCCACCTGAAGCATATCTCTGCCCACTCCAGAATCCGAGATACTTCCCTCATCGCTAGGGAGCTTCTTGTTCCCCCCTGATGGTTGATGTAGGCCACCGAGGTTATATTGTCTGATTGGAATCTGATAAACCGTGACGAACACAGACGAGGCCAAGCCTTCAGAGCATTGTAGATTGCTCGAAGTTCCAAAATGTTGATCGGGATGGAGCGTTCCTCCTGAGACCACAGGCCCTGTGCCTTCTTGGCACTAAAAACAGCTCCCCATCCTGAGTGGCTCGCGTCCGTAGTCACAATCTCCCAGGATGGTCTGAGAATGGATGTCCCTCGGGACAGATCTGGACAGAGCCACCAAAAGAGCGATTCTCTCGACCGGTTGTCCAGGGAAATCTCTTGAGACAGATCCGAATGAACGCCATTCCACTGTTTCAGCATGCACAGCTGTAGCGGTCTGAGACGGAACCTGGCAAAAGGAATGTCCATGCTGGACACCATGAGACAAGTCACCTCCATACACTGAGCCACAGATGACCTTAAGGAGGTCCGGAGGGCAAGACATGCCGAAGCTAACTTGCACCGTCTCTGGTCGGTTAGAAATATCCTCATGGATATTGAATCTATTATAGTACCCAAGAATTCTACCCTGGTGCTTGGAATGAGAGAACTCTTCTCTAAGTTTATCTTCCATCCATGTGATCGAAGAAGAGATACCGAATAGTCCTCTGCTAGACGAAAGGATGGTGCTTGAACCGGAATGTCATCCAAGTAGGGAGCTACTGCTTTACCTTGGGTTCTGACGACGGCAAGGAGAGCTCCTAGAACCTTTGTAAAGATTATTGGGGCTGTAGCTAGACCAAATGGAAGTGCAATGAACTGGAAGTGCTGATCCAGGAACGCAAACCTTAAGAACTGGAAGTGGTCCCTGTGGATTGGAACATGAAGGTAGGCATCCTTCAGAGCTATAGTGGTCATGAACTGTCCTTCCTGAACTAGAGGAAGAATGGACCTTACTGAAACCTGTTTAAGCACTTAAGGTCCAGAACTGGGCGGAAAGTTCCCTCCTTCTTTGGGACCACAAATAGGTTTGAGTAGTATCCTAAACCTCTTTTTTCCGATAGGAACCGGGACAATGACCCCTAAGGAGGACAGATCCCACACGCACCCCAGAAAGGCTTCCCTCTTTTCTGGTTTTAAAGACAGGCTTAAAAAGGACAAATCTGCCCTTGGGTGGATGAGATTTGAAACCTATCTTGTATTCCTGAGCTGTGACCTCCAGGACCCACGGATCCTGCACGTCCCTGGACCAAGCGTCGGAAAACAGCGACAGCCTGCCCCCAACAAGATCCAGCTTTGGAACGGGAACCGCTACTTCTTGCCGACTTGTTCTCTGCAGGCGTCTTGTTTTGCTTGGATTTATTCCAGGATTGAGGCGGCTTCCAAGGGCTCTTGGTTTGCTCGGGCTCAGAGGAGGACTGCTGATGTTGGGACTTTAAAGAACGAAAGTAACGACAATTAGATCCTTGTCCCTTAGACTTGTTCTTTTTATCCTGTGGTAGGAAGGCACCCTTGCCCCCCTGTAAGCGTGGAAATAATGGAGTCCAGGCCTAGACCAAATAAAATATTTTCCTTAAAGGGGAGGGAAAGTAGTGCCCGACGCGTCTGAACTGAGAAACCAGAGATTTTAGCATTCAGGCGAATAATCTGCACGTTTGCATCACATATCCAAAAAAGAATTAAGGCTTGGATAATTGCTAATTCTTTTATGTCGTCAAGGGGACCCTTCACCTTGATCAATTCCGCTAAGGAGTAGCACCAGTAGGCCGCAGCTCCAGAAACTGAGGCAACAGCCGCTGCCGGTTGAAATAAGTATTCCGTATGCGGAGACATTTTCCTGAGAAAAGTTTCCAATAACTTATTCATCTGCTCTCTCAAAAACGAGCTATCCTCAAGAGGGATAGTAGTACGCTTAGCTAAAATGTAGATAGCACTAGCCACCTTAGGGACGGAACCCCACAACTCCAGCTAAGAGTCCGGGACAGAATAATTTTGTAATATTTGCTATCTTCACAGGTACAGGAAAAGTTAGCAGCACTACCCAGTCATCGTACACTCTGTCTAATTTAGGGATCAAAGGTTCATCCGGCAACTTGGCCTCTGGAACCTCTAATGTCGACAGAACCTCCTTTAAAAGAAAAAACTTGGGTGTTCAATTTTAAATCTAAAGGCTGGCTCCTCTGCAGCCGGAGGCCTAGAGGTAGCAGACTCCGATCTAGAAATTTCACCCTCTGAAGACTCAGTGTGACCCATCTTGGAATACTTGAAAAGCAGACAAATCAAGTAAATCACTGGATGCCCCCTGGACCGGAGAGATGTTTAACCTTTCGCTTGCACTTAGCAGGGCGAGGTAGAGCACTAAGGGCCTCAGACACGCCGTCTTTAACTGCGCGGTAAAGTCTGATGGTAAAAAGGCTCCCTCTAGACGGAGGATCAGGCGTGCTACGGGAAGCTACATGTAACAATGGACATGATTGATGGGTATGCACCTCACAGGACGGCGAGTCCACAGGAGGTAGACGGCTCAGTCGTACTAAAGGGGTTAACCTTCTTAGACATAACCTTGTTGATGCATATGCAACATAGTTGAGAGGGCAGGCACACAAAATGTCTCCTCAAAATATAGACCGGTATTACTATTAGGAATAGAGGGAGTACCCTCAAGCATATAAGGATCCTCCATATCTTGCGCTAACAGTGGGATACAAATAAATTAACTTTATTTCTCACAAAAACGGTACCTATATACCCCCAATGACTGGGGCACTCACCACCTCCTAGACCCATGCAACCAAAGAAGCGACCGCTGACAGCTAGGTCGGTCAGGAAAGAGAAAACGAAAGTGTGTCCACACCCAGTCACGTGGTGCGTAAGGCAGGTCTGCCCTGCTATGAGAAAAAGCATGCCAAGCTACAAGCTGCGCAGCGTTCAAAGTGAAAGTAAACACCTGTATGTTCCGTTACCGCATAACAACGGTCTATAAGCCCCAAAAATAAATCTCACACATAAGCAGCATCAAAGAAACACATTTGATTAATCCCCACTCTTCAATAACCTCCCTCAGGAGATATTAACCCATGATTCTATAAAGATAAGAGTCACACTGTGACCTTTCAACATAAGTAAAAATTGAAACGATCTTACCAGAATCCGTGCTGTGGAACAGAAACACAGCCTTTCAAGTGTGACAGTCTTGTAGCATCGATCCTGACATGGACTTGAGTGAAGAAAGCAAACAGTGAAACCCGTCAACAATGGTTGCTTAAGGAGCTGTTAGCAGGCAGTCTAGATGGGTTCGCAGAAAGACTCTCCCTGCATCTCCAGACCTTAACTTTCGTCAATGCTTCCACTGAGAAGCTGACAAGACTACTTAAAACTCCAGTTCCATAACGAAAGACATATATCCCTCCTGTGGAACAACTTTGAAATCTTCTGAAACTTCTCTGCCATCCTCCTGTGATGAAAGGCAAAGAATGACTGGGGGATAGGGGAGGTATTTAAGCCTTTGGCTGGGGAGTCTTTGCCTCCTCCTGGTGGCTAGGTTCAGTATTTACCAACAGTAAGGAATGAAACCGTGGGCTTTCCTTGTATTAAGGAGATAATATATAAATATATATATATATATATATATATATATATATATATATATATATATATATATATATATATATATATATATATATATATATATATATATATATATATATATATATATATATATATATATATATATATTTGTAACCCTTTTTTTGTACAACGGAAAAAAAAAAACTAAAAAAAAAACGAAATTTAATCTTGCCTAAAAATTTGGACTGGGGTTTGTTAAAAAAAAAAAAAAAAGTGGTGAGAGTAAAATTCTGATAAATGTGCAGACTATTTATGAAGTTCATAAAAGGTAGTTATTGTTTCTCTGCTAAAGCGTGGAGAAAGGCTACAGGGAAGAGAAAAATCCAACTACTTACCCACAAATAATATGTAAACTGCAGTGCAAAAATAGCAATGCCTTCATTGTCAAAGGATCCAGCTACTGATCGGGATATGTAGCCTGGCACTATTGCAATGAAGCAGGCAGCTAGAAGCCCTGCTCCCTGGTTCCACAGTTCTCGAGTGAGCAGAAAAGTTGAAATTGATGTAAGGCCGCTGAAAACTGGTGCTAGGAACACACACACATCTCTTATATGAACCGTTATGTTGAGCATATTTAAAATCCAATGGAAAAGGCCAGCAGTCACCATTAATCCAGGATATACCTGTGAAAAACAAATAAAAAAAAAACAAATTAAAAACATAATATGGCTATTATAGCAAACTGATCTATTTAAAACACAATGTAAAAGGGACTGTTTTATACCACAGACCAAAACTGAAGGTCACACATTAATATTTAAAAAAAAAAACATTTCTGCTTTAAGCATAGAGCTAAATTAACAAGCCGTTATTACGGATGGCTGCTTGGGGATCAAAACCTAAATCGCCTCTCATAGTAACTTAACCTTTTAACAGTAGTGGTTTTCCTTTGAAGAGGTTAAATAACGTCAGCTCTTGTTGCCTGCACCAAAACCACACTATAGCCTGATGCCTCCAGGAATGAGACATGTTGCAATAGTGTCTTGCGCCGCTTTCGGTAAGTCACTGCTATAACAGGGCCAGAAAAAACAAACAAAAAAAAAAAAAAAAACACTTAAGGGATAGTCTAGTCAAAATGAAAAACTTATGATTTAGATAAAGCATGCAAATTTAAGTAACTTTCTAATTTACTCCTTTTATCAATTTGTCTTTGTTCTTTAAATGTATCAACCAATCAGCAAGCGCTACCCAGGTACCTTACATTCTTGCCTTTCAAATAAACATACAAAGAAAAATCGATAACAGGAGTAAATTAAGAAGTTGCTTAAAATTGCATGCGCTATCTAAATTATAAAAGTTATTTTGACTAGACTATCCCTTTAAACATGTGCGATGTACAGGGACAGTAAACATCTTGTAATTACAAGACACTAGTTATCCTGCTACAGAACATATCAGCCTAGTCTAAACATTTTAAAAACAAAGATCTGGTAAGCTGAACTTGTTTTTCAGTAGCCAAACTCCATCCAGCACATGCCAATCTGGGCTTAAGTCTACAGCTGACAAGTCTAACACTGGTCATTATATTCATATAAAAAGTACATTGTTTTGCAGTTTCCATCTGTTAAAGCCAATTAGAGAAAGATATGTTTCAGGGTTAGCCTTGAGAAGTCAGCAGTGTGCTATTTTAGATGTGAGAAAAAGAAAAGCCACCATTTTTTTTTAAGAGCTAAATTATATGAAAAGGAGACAAAAAAATGAAAGAATATTGTAAATGTGTTTTACCAAGCATAACTAAATATTTTATATTAAAATCTCAAGGTGTTTAAGGTCCATTTTTTAAAAGGACATAGCCAGGCCTAATGCTGTGGTTTCATTAAAATGCTTGATGCACATTATTCTTTATAGTGGTGTATCACATGCAGTTATATGAAAATTGTTGTATGCTGTCCCTTTAATGATAAAGGCTGATGTAAAGCAAATTGATACAGCATAAAGAAATAAAAATGTTTTAACCTTGGGGTTTCATTGTTAAATTGAACATGCAGAATAAAGATCAAATTGAAGTGAAAATAAAATTAAGAGAAATGTGCAATGTTTTAAAACTGTGCTTTAATTATAATTAAAAACACAGATGCCTGATAAATCAGCACACATTTTCCCCTTACATATTCAAATGTATTATCCAAAAGAACAAAAGTTTAATTTTTATACGAATATGGACGGTCTTAATGATTGTAGAATAAATTCTGGTTGCATGCATTATTTAAGAAACCCAATTATCTTAAGGACTATATCAACACGTGAGCAAGATCAGTTTTTTTTTTGAAAAACACAATGTTTAAATAAATGTGCTTCACTTAAAAAAAAAAAAAAAAAAAAACAACACAATACACAACACACATTTTGCTGGGGTCTAAATTTGTTAGGGCATATGATTTTAAGATTATCGACCCTGCACCAATATCTGTTAAACCCCAGCAAAAGGTTTAAATACCCCAGTAGAAGTACTGCAGGTCCCAATCAGCAGTCGTGCAATGGGGTTAAACGCATATTAGTGCAGGGTCAAAAGTCTTGAAATATGAGCTCTAACGAATCATAGCATGTCATTTTTTGGCCATTATAACACTTTAGAAGCAAATGTTTTACATTGCACACATTTGTCCTTAAACACATTGATCCAGTGCCTGTGGTGGACTAATTGCTACTTTTATAATAAATCAATTAGCATCCCAAATAAGTCTTAATTTAAAGCAGAGAGTACTTTTCAAAAGAAACTAGATAAAAATCAAGACCTTTCTTCACAATATTAACAGGCCTATATTAGAGCTCATACAGAAATAGATATATAGATATATAGAGATTATATATATATATATATATATATATATATATATATATATATATATATATATATATATATATATATATATATATATATATATATATATATAGATATATATATATATATATATATATATATAGATATATAGAGAGAGAGAGACAGAGAGAGACACATACATATATATATATATATATATATATATATATATATATATATATATATATATATATATATATATATATATATATATATATATATATATATATATATATATATATATATATATATATATATATATATATATATATATATGACACACATATACATAAATAAACAGTGTATACAGTGGATATAAAAAGTCTACACACCCCTGTTAAAATGTCAGGTTTCTGTGATGTAAAAAAATGAGACAAAGAAAAAAACATAATTTATGCTTACCTGATAAATTTACTTCTCTTGTGGTGTATCCAGTACACGGATCATCCATTACTTGTGGGATATTCTCCTTCCCAACAGGAAGTTGCAAGAGGATCACCCACAGCAGAGCTGCTATATAGCTCCTCCCCTAACTGCCATATCCAGTCATTCGACCGAAACTAGCCGAGAAAGGAGAAACCATAGGGTGCAGTGGTGACTGTAGTTTAAAATTTAGACCTGTCTTAAAAGGACAGGGCGGGCCGTGGACTGGATACACCACAAGAGAAATAAATTTATCAGGTAAGCATAAATTATGTTTTCTCTTGTTAGGTGTATCCAGTCCACGGATCATCCATTACTTGTGGGATACCAATACCAAAGCTAAAGTACACGGATGAAGGGAGGGAAAAGGCAAGTACTTAAACGGAAGGGACCACTGCCTGTAGAACCTTTCTCCCAAAAATAGTCTCTGAAGAAACAAAAGTATCAAATTTTGAAAATTTTGAAAAAGGTATGAAGCGAAGACCAAGTCGCCGCTTTGCAAATCTGTTCAACAGAAGCCTCATTTTTAAAGGCCCAGGTGGAAGCCACAGCTCTAGTAGAATGAGCTGTAATCCTTTCAGGGGGCTGCTGCCCAGCAGTCTCATAGGCTAAGCGTATTACGCTCCGAAGCCAAAAAGAAAGAGGTTGCCGAAGCCTTTTGACCTCTCCTCTGTCCAGAGTAAACAACAAACAGGGAAGATGTTTGACGAAAATCTTTAGTCGCTTGTAAGTAAAAAACTTTAAAGCATGGACTACGTCCAAATTATGTAAAAGACGTTCCTTCTTTGAAGAAGGATTAGGACACAATGATGGAACAACAATCTCTTGATTTACATTCTTGTTGGAAACTACCTTAGGTAAAAACCCAGGTTTTGTACACAGAACTACTTTATCTGTATGGAAAATCAGATAAGGAGAATCACATTGTAAGGCCGATAACTCAGAGACTCTACGAGCCGAGGAAATAGCCATCAAAAACAGAACTTTCCAAGATAAAAGTTTGATATCAATGGAATGAAGGGGTTCAAACGGAACTCCTTGAAGAACCTTAAGAACCCAGTTTAAGCTCAATGGAGGAGCAACAGTTTTAAACACAGGCTTAATTCTAACCAAAGCCTGACAAAATGCCTGGACGTCTGGAACCTCTGCCAGACGCTTGTGCAAAAGGATAGACAGAGCAGAAATCTGTCCCTTTAAAGAACTAGCTGATAATCCTTTATCCAAACCCTCTTGGAGAAAGGACAAATATCCTAGGAATTCTAACCTTACTCCATGAGTAATTATTGGATTCACACCAATGAAGATATTTGCGCCATATCTTATGGTAGATTTTCCTGTTTACAGGCTTTCGTGGCTGTATTAAGGTATCAATGACTGACTCTGAGAAGCCACGCCTTGATAAAATCAAGCGTTCAATCTCCAGGCAGTCACTCAGAGAAATTAGATTTGGATGATTGAAAGGACCTTGTAGTAGAAGGTCTTGTCTCAGAGGCAGAGGCCAAGGTGGAAAGGATGACATGTCCACCAGGTCTGCATACCAGGTCCTGCGTGGCCACGCAGGCGCGATCAAGATCACCGATGCTCTCTCCTGTTTGATTTTGGCAATCAGTCGAGGGAGCAGAGGAAACGGTGGAAACACATAAGCCAGGTTGAAGAACCACGGTGCTGCTAGAACATCTATCAGCGTTGCTTCTGGGTCCCTGGACCTGGATCCGTAACAAGGAAGCTTGGCGTTCTGGCGAGACACCATGAGATCCAATTCTGGTGTGCCCCAACGATGAACCAATTGAGCAAACACCTCCGGATGGAGTTCCCACTCCCCCGGATGAAAAGTCTGACGACTTAGAAAATCCGCCTCCCAGTTCTCTACACATGGGATATGGATCGCTGATAGATGGCAAGAGTGAGTCTCTGCCCAGCGAATTATCTTGGAGACTTCTGACATCGCTAGGGAGCTCCTGGTCCCCCCTTGATGATTGATGTAAGCCACAGTCGTGATGTTGTCCGACTGAAATCTGATGAACCTCAGGGTTGCTAACTGAGGCCAAGCTAGAAGAGCATTGAATATTTCTCTTAACTCCAGAATATTTATTGGGAGGAGTTTCTCCTCCTGAGTCCACGATCCCTGAGCCTTCAGGGAATTCCAGACTGCACCCCAACCTAGAAGGCTGGCATCTGTTACGATTGTCCAATCTGGCCTGCGAAAGGTCATACCTTTGGACAGATGGACCCGAGATAGCCACCAGAGAATCTCTGGTCTCTTGATCCAGATTTAGCAGAGGGGACAAATCTGTGTAATCCCCATTCCACTGACTGAGCATGCATAATTGCAGCGGTCCGAGATGTAGGCGCGCAAATGGCACTATGTCCATCGCCGCTACCATTAAGCCGATCACTTCCATGCACTGAGCCACCGAAGGGCGCGGAATGTAGTGAAGAACACGGCAGGAATTTAGAAGCTTTGATAACCTGGACTCAGTCAGGTAAATTTTCATTTCTACAGAATCTATCAGAGTTCCTAGGAAGGAAACCCTTGTGAGGGGTGATAGAGAACTCTTTCCCTCGTTCACTTTCCACCCATGCAACCTCAGAAATGCCAACACTATGTCCGTATGAGATTTGGCAATTTGGAAGTTTGACGCCTGTATCAGGATGTCGTCTAGATAATGGGCCACTGCTATGCCCCGTGGTCTTAGGACCGCCAGAAGAGACCCCAGAACCTTTGTAAAAATTCTTGGGGCTGTAGCTAACCCGAAGGGAAGAGCCACAAACTGGTAATGCCTGTCTAGAAAGGCAAACCTTAGGAACCGATGATGATCTTTGTGAATCGGTATGTGAAGGTAAGCATCCTTCAAATCCACTGTGGTCATGTACTGACCCTCCTGGATCATAGGTAGGATTGTCCGAATAGTTTCCATTTTGAACGATGGAACTCTGAGGAATTTGTTTAAGATCTTTAGATCCAAAATTGGTCTGAAGGTTCCCTCTTTTTTGGGAACCACAAACAGACTTGAATAAAATCCCTGTCCTTGTTCCATCTGTGGAACTGGATGGATCACTCCCATTATTAGGAGGTCTTGCACACAGCGTAAGAATGCCTCTTTCTTTATCTGGTTTGCAGATAATCTTGAAAGGTGAAATCTCCCTTGTGGGGGGAAGCTTTGAAGTCCAGAAGATATACCTGAGATATGATCTCCAACGCCCAGGGATCCTGAACATCTCTTGCCCACACCTGGGCGAAGAGAGAATGTCTGCCCCTACTAGATCCGCTGCCGGATAGGGGGCCGTTCCTTCATGCTGTCTTAGAGGCAGCAGCAGGCTTTCTGGCCTGCTTGCCTTTGCTCCAGGCCTGGTTAGATTTCCAGGCCGGCTTGGATTGCGCAAAAGTTCCCTCTTGTTTTGTAGCAGAGGAAGTTGATGCTGCACTTGCCTTGTAGTTTCGAAAGGCACGAAAATTAGACTGTTTGGCCCTTGATTTGGCCCTGTCCTGAGGAAGGGTATGACCCTTACCTCCAGTAATGTCAGCAATAATTTCCTTCAAACCAGACCCGAATAGGGTCTGCCCCTTGAAGGGAATGTTAAGTAATTTAGACTTTGAAGTCACGTCAGCTGACCAAGATTTAAGACATAACGCCCTACACGCCTGGATGGCGAATCCAGAATTCTTAGCCGTTAGTTTAGTCAAATGAACAATGGCATCAGAAACAAAAGAATTAGCTAGCTTAAGTGTTCTAAGCTTGTCAAGTATTTCAGTCAATGGAGTAGCTGTCTGAAAGGCCTCTTCCAGAGACTCAAACCAGAACGCCGCAGCAGCAGTGACAGGAGCAATGCATGCAAGGGGCCGCAGGATAAAACCTTGTTGAATAAACATTTTAAGGTAACCTAATTTTTTATCCATTGGATCTGAAAAAGCACAACTGTCCTCAACAGGGATAGTGGTACGCTTTGCTAAAGTAGAAACTGCTCCCTCCACCTTAGGGACCGTCTGCCATAAGTCCCGTGTGGTGGCGTCTATTGGAAACATTTTTCTAAAAATAGGAGTGGGGGAAAACGGCACACCGGGTCTGTCCCACTCCTTAGTAATAATTTCTGTAAACCTTTTAGGTATTGGAAAAAAAACACCGGCACCGCGTAGTATTTATCCAGTCTACACAATTTCTCTGGCACTGCAATTGTGTCACAGTCATTCAGAGCAGCTAAAACCTCTCCAAGCAACACCCGGAGGTTCTCAAGCTTAAATTTAAAAGTAGACATATCTGAATCAGGTTTCCCCAAGTCAGAGACATCACCCACAGACTGAAGCTCTTCCTCAGCTTCTGCATATTGTGACGCAGTATCAGACATGGGCCTTAAAACATCTGCGCGCTCTGTATTACGTCTAACCCCAGAGCTATCGCGCTTTCCTCTGAATTCAGGCAGTCTGGCTAATACCGCTGACAGGGTATTATCCATGATTGCCGCCATGTCCTGCAAAGTAATCGCTATGGGCGTGAGTCCCTTGAGCGGGAGTCAAAGGGTCCGACACGTGGGGAGAGTTAGTGCATAACTTCCCCCTTGTCAGAATCCTCTGGTGATAATTATTTTAAAGATAACAGCTGATCTTTATTGTTTAAAGTGAAATCAATACATTTAGTACACATTCTCCTATGGGGTTCCACCATGGCTTTTAAACATAATGAACAAGGAGTTTCCTCTATGTCAGACATGTTTATACAGACTAGCAATGAGACTAGCAAGCTTGGAAAACACTTTAAATCAAGTTAACAAGCAATATAAAAAAAATGTTACTGTGCCTTTAAGAGAAACAAATTTTGCCAAAATTTGAAATAACAGTGAAAAAAGGCAGTTAAACTAACGAAATTTTTACAGTGTATGTAACAAGTTAGCAGAGCATTGCACCCACTTGCAAATGGACGATTAACCCCTTAATACAAAAAACAGATTAACGAAACGAAAAATATGTTTTTTTAAACAGTCATAACAACTGCCACAGCTCCTACTTTTGAAGCCTTTTGAGCCCTTCAGAGATGTCCTATAGCATGCAGGGGACTGTTGAGGGAAGCTGAATGTCAGTTTGTAATTTTAACTGCACCAACTAACTTTTATACTATAACAGTGGAAAGCCTCAGGAAACTGTTTCTAGGCAAAAATAAAGCCAGCCATGTGGAAAAAACTAGGCCCCAATAAGTTTTATCACCAAAGCATATATAAAAACGATTAAACATGCCAGCAAACATTTTATATTGCACATTAATCAGAGTATATACCTCTGATAGCAAGCCTGATACTAGTCGCTATTAAATCACTGTATTTAGGCTTTAACTTACATTAATCCGGTAGCCCCCATAGCCCAGACATATGAAGAAAACGGGAGATTGCTGTCATATTTACAAAACAGCCAGTACTTGCCAGATATTGCTGCAGCTCCTTTAATATTGCTGTAGACCTCTTGGCAGCCTCCCAGACCAGTTTTCTTCAGTTTTCAGTTTTGGAGGGACGTCCAGTTTTTGGTAATGTCACTGTTGCGCCATATTTTCTCCACTTGATGATGACTGTATAACTGTGTTCCATGGTGTATCTAATGCCTTGGAAATTCTTTTTTACCCTTCTCCTGAATGATGCCTTTTAACAATGCGATTTCTGGTGCTTTGGGAGATCTCTGCGGACCATGGCTTTTGCTGTAGGCTTCAACTAAGAAAATGTCAGGAAAGACCTACTAGAACAGCTTAACTTTATTTGGGGTTAATCAGAGGTACTTTAAATGATGGCAGGTGTGTACTGACTCCTATTTAACATGATTTTGAATGTGATTGCTTAATTCTGAACACAGCTACATCTTCAGTTATAAGAGGGTGTGTGCACACTTATGCAACCACATTCGGTTTGTTTTTGTTTACTTACCTCCTCCTAAAATATTTTAGTTTGTTTTTCAATTGAGTTGTAGAGTTTATAGGTCACATTAAAAGTGGAAAAGGTTCTGAAATGATTTATCTTTGTCTCATTTATTTACATCACAGAAACCTGACATTTTAACAGGGGTGTGTAGACTTTACATACAGAACATGTAATGTGTGAGTTTTTTTGATCATGAGTTTTCTTGAGGAAAACAACACGAACAATTCTTAGCTTTAAAACTCTACTACACTAAGCAGTTACATTTTACTTACATGTATTTACTATATACTTTTGAATTATTGTGTGTAAAATATATATATTCTAGGAAATTTAAAAATCAAACATTGACACTAGGTACCAAAACAAAGAAATATACTGTAAAATTTAACATTACATAATTACAATTAAAGTACCTTGTATTGAGTTTTTTTTTTGTTTTTTTAACAGGGGGTTTCAATTTAAGGTTTCCTTTCATTAGGTAATATTTTGAATAGCTGCAACAACTAATCGTTATAATCGATAACGAAAATAGTTGTCAACGAATCTCAATCATTTGGATTTATTATATAGTACCGAGCTTATTTACACCTAGCCCTAGATTGATGGGTTTTGTTATTTGATTGATATATATAGTCCTTACAATTTATTTAAAAAAAAATAAAAATAAAGTACTAATAGGCAACCTCTAAGTTTATGTTGGTTTATTTATAGAGTGTACTAGATATTTTTCCCTAACCTTATAGCTGGTTATTTACCAATGCATATAGATATTCAAGATATTTTTATGTTAGAATTGAGTCCAGGCTTACTTAAAGAGTTCACATGCCAATGTGGAAAACACAGCATTGGTGAAGATCTAACAAAGATAAATATCCCACTTAGGTGAAATTGTCAAAACCCTAATTATACAGCTCAACACCCTCATAGTGCCTCTTCTCTGCTGCAGGCAAAATAGCTGCAAAAAAGAGTCAGCCTTCGTCAGAAGTATGTGGTCATGTTGACATTTTTGCATTTAAATGCAAAGTTTCTGAAAGAGTGAATAACAGAATGAAAACTTTCTAGTTCTACCACTTTTCAAGCAGTTTGTGGTTTTGTTTTGCTTAATTATAAAAATGTGTTCTGCTGCTTAAAAAAATTGGACAAACTGTTGTGTTAATGAAAAGTTTTAGTCTGAAGTTTATATTTGTAACACTCAATATGTGGATTTTATTTAAAATATAGGAAACTTTTTTTTAATTTTTTTTTTTTTTATCTGATTAATCGAAAAAAAAAAAAAAAAAAAAAAAATCGGCCAATTAATCGATTATGAAAATAGTTGCAGCCCTAATATTTTGTAAACTACCAATATTCAGGATGTATTAATTGAATTTGCAGATTCTGGAAAAACAATTTATGTAAGAACTTACCTAATAAATTAATTTCTTTCATATTGGCAAGAGTCCATGAGCTAGTGACATTTGGGATATACAATCCTACCAGGAGCGGCAAAGTTTCCCAAACCTCAAAATGCCTATAAATACACCCCTCACCACACCGACAATTCAGTTTAACGAATAGCCAAGTAGTGGGATGATAAAGAAAGGAGTAAAAAGCATCAAAAAAGGAATTTGGAAATAATTGTGCTTTATACAAACAAAAATCATAACCACCATAAAAAGGGTGGGCCTCATGGACTCTTGTTTTCTTTCATGTAATTGGCAAGAGTAAAAATATATTTATAAAAATAAAAACAGCCAGTTTTCTCTGAAGAAAATTAATCCACAACCCAAAATATAAGTTTATTCTCATAAATAAAAGGAAAAAACTTAACATAAGCAGAAGAATCAAACTGAAACAGCTGCCTGAAGAACTTTTCTACCAAAAACTGCTTCCGAAGAAGCAAATACATCAAAACGGTAGAATTTAGTAAATGTATGCCAAGAAGACCAGATTTGCAAAGCAGCAACTTGATCAACTGAAGCTTCATTCCTACAAGCCCACAAAGTGGAGACTGATCTAGTAGAATGAGCTGTAATTTTCTGAGGCGGGGCTTGACCCAACTCCAAATAAGCTTGATGAATCAAAAGCTTTAACCACGATGCCAAGGAAACGGAAGAAGCCTTCTGACCTTTCTTAGGACCAGAAAAGATCACAAATAGACTAGAAGTCTTCCTGAAATCTTGAGTAGCTTCAAGATAATATTTCAGAGCTCTTATCACATCTGAAGAATGTAAAGATCTCTCCAAAGAATTCTTAGGATTAGGACACAAGGAAGGGACAACAATTTCTCTATTAATGTTGTTAGAATTCACAACCTTAGGTGAAAATTTAAATGAAGTCCGCAAAACTGCCTTATCCTGATGGAAAAAAAAATCAGAAAAGGAGATTCACAAGAGAGCAGATAATCCAGAAACTCTTCTAGCAGACGAGATGGTCAAAAGGAACAACACTTTCCAAGAAAGTATTTTAATGTCCAAAGAATGCATAGGCTCAAATGGAGGAGCCTGTAAAGCCTTCAAAACCAAATTAAGACATCAAGGAGTAGAGATTGATTTAATGACAGGCTTGTTACAAACCAAAGCCTGAACAAAACAGTGAATATCTGGAAGCTTAGCAATCTTTCTGTGAAATACAGAAAGAGCAGATATTTGTCCCTTCAAGGAACTTGCAGACAAACCCTTATCCAAACCACCCTGAAGAAACTAAAATTCTAGGAATTCTAAAAGAATGCCAAGAGAATTTATGAGGGGAACACCATGAAATGTAAGTCTTCCAAACTCTATAATAAATCTTTCTAGAAACAGATTTACAAAACTGCAACATAGTATTAATCACAGAATCAGAGAAACCCCTATGACTAAGCACTAAGCGTTCTATTTAAATACCTTCAAATTTAATGATTTGAGATCCTGATGGAAAAACGGACCTTGAGACAGAAGGTCCGGCCTTAATGGAAGTGGCCAAGGTTGGCAACTGGACATCCGAACAAGATCCGCATACCAAAACCTGTGAGTCCATGCTGGAGCCACCAGCAGCACAAACGATTGCTCCATGATGATTTTGGAGAACACTCTTGGAAGAACTAAAGACGGGAAAATATAAGCAGGTTGATACCAAGGAAGTGTCAACACATCCATTGCTTCCACCCGAGGATCCCTGGACCTGGACAGGTACCTGGGAAGTTTCTTGTTTAGATGAGAAGCCATCAGATCTATTTCTGGAAGACCCCACATCTGAACAAAATGAGAACACACATCTGGATGGAAAGACCACTCCAAAGTCTGACGGCTAAGATAATCCACTTCCTAATTGTCTTAATTTTTATTAAAGGTCGTTACATACACACAAAGATATCATCTGACATCTTTTAGGACACTGTTCCTTACATAAAAAAAAACCAGAAAAGTAAGACATTTAGCCCTCGAGCAATTTACATTGTGTTTTAAAGGCTATTCAGAGTATATATTATAACATAATTCGATGCAATTTATCATCATTTAGCAATAAAAAATAAAAAAAAGTATTACCAAAGACTCCCCCAGTGACGTGCAGTGATAGGAGGCAAGGGAGGCAGTGCCTACCCTGTCAAAATCATAAAAAAAAACGTTTTTAATAGTAAATAAAAAAAAAAAGTTTTATGGTGTTGCTTATTAACATTTTACTGGCCACGCCCCCCCAGGTACCCCCCTCCCTCCACCATAGCCATGCAATACCATGAATCCACATTGCGCAAATTATTACCGAGAGGCAGTGAGCCGTTCAGCTGCCCTAAAACTGATTGCGCAACATCGAGCTCCATAGTGTTACTATCTCACTATGAGCTAGCGCCAACCTAGTGGTATCCTTGCGGGCCCATACCATGCTCCAATAGAGGCGGTTCTTCAAACCGCCTCTATGATGGAGCTAAAGAGACAGCCAATCAGCTGCCGGGGAGGCATGGTTGGAATGTGGACGTGAGTGTCGTGATGACGTTGGAGTCAGAGTAGGCTGTCGGACTGATACTGGCCGCGCTGGCGGGAACAACAGAAGGGAGCTGCTGCCGTCGCATATGAGTGACAATATGTGTCATCGACGTCCGTGAGAGTAAGTCACCACAGGTGTTGCAGGCAGAAGAGAGCAAGAGAGTGCCAGACCAATCGACTAACGGACTTGCGGTGTGGAGCGGAGCTGTCAGTGCCATAACCATTGCCAATTACCAGTCTCCAGGCAGAGTCCAGACTGAATACCAGAAAAGTATGCCGTATTGCCGAGTAGCATTATGATAATGTCTCAATAGATAATTAGAAAATTTTAACATGAGTAGGCTTTATTATTTTATTAAAAACATGGGGTTTCCACACTTATATATGCATGTATTTAATAATGTCTTAGCTAAGTTAGCTGCTAGTAAAAACAGAATTTATGCTTACCTGATAAATTACTTTCTCTTGCGGTGTATCCAGTCCACAGATTCATCCTTTACTTGTGGGATATTCTCCTTCCCTACAGGAAGTGGCAAAGAGAGCACACAGCAGAGCTGTCCATATAGCTCCCCCTCTAGCTCCACCCCCAGTCATTCGACCAAAGGTTAGGAAGAAAAAGTAGAAACCATAGGGTGCAGTGCTGACTGTAGTTTAAGCAAAAAAAATTTACCTGACAAATGCCAGGGCGGGCCGTGGACTGGATACACTGCAAGAGAAAGTAATTTATCAGGTAAGCATAAATTCTGTTTTCTTTTGCAAGGTGTATCCAGTCCACGGATTCATCCTTTACTTGTGGGATACCAATACCAAAGCTTTAGGACACGGATGAAGGGAGGGAACAAGACAGGTACCTTAAACGGAAGGCACCACTGCTTGCAAAACCTTTCTCCCCAAAAATAGCCTCCGAAGAAGCAAAAGTATCGAATTTGTAAAATTTGGAAAAAAGTATGCAGTGAAGACCAAGTCGCTGCCTTACAAATCTGTTCAACAGAAGCCTCATTTTTGAAAGCCCATGTGGAAGCCACTGCTCTAGTAGAATGAGCAGTAATTGTTTCAGGAGGCTGCTGGCCAGCAGTTTCATAGGCCAAACGGATGATGCTTTTCAGCCAAAGGGAAAGAGAGGTAGCAGTCGCTTTTTGACCTCTCCTCTTACCAGAATATATAACAAACAAGGAGGATGTTTGTCTGAAATCCTTAGTTGCTTGTAAATAGAACTTTAAAGCACGAACTACATCAAGATTGTGTAACAGACGTTCCTTCTTCGAAGAAGGATTAGGACACAGAGAAGGAACAACTATTTCCTGGTTAATATTCTTGTTAGAAACAACTTTAGGAAGAAAACCAGGCTTGGTACGCAAAACTACCTTATCTGCGTGGAACACCAGGTAAGGTGAATCACACTGTAAGGCAGATAATTCTGAAACTCTTCGAGCAGAAGAGATAGCTATCAAAAACAAAACTTTCCAAGATTACTTAAAGGGATACTAAACCCAAAAAATGTATTTCATGATTCAGATAGAGAATACAATTTTAAACAGCATTCCAATTTTCTTCTATTATCTAATTTGCTTCATTCTTTAGATATCCTTTGTTAAGGAAATAGCAATGCACATGGGTGAGCCAATCAGACGAGGCATCTATGTGTAGCAACCAATCAGCAGTTACTGAGCCTATCTAGATATGCTTTTCAGCAAAGTATATCAAGAGAATGAAGCAAATTAGACAATAGAAGTAAATTAGAAAGTTGTTTAAAATGGCATGCTCTTTCTAAATCATGAAAGAAGAAATATGGGTTTAATGTCCCTTTAATATCTATGCAGTGATTTTTAACCTTTTATGCATTAAAAAAAATCCTGTGGCACACCACCATCCCAAAATGTAAAAAAAAAAAAATCACTCATTGTAGCCTAATTGTGTGTGTGTGTATATATGTGTATATATATATATATATATATATATATATATATATATATATATATATATATATATATATATATATATATATATATAATATATATATACACACACATATACACATATACTGTATGTATTGTGCTGTTATGCCATGCCTCCTACAAACTACCCCTGCACTGGGAGTAAAAAAACAAGCAAAGTTTAAAAATTATGTCACACTGTTGTCAGTCTGCCGTGGCACACCTGAGGATCTCTCACGGCACACTAGTGTGCCACGGCACGCTGGTTGAAAAACACAGATCTATGTAATGTAAAGGTTCAAAAGGAACCCCTTGAAGAACTGAAAGAACTAGATTTAGACTCCATGGCCGAGCCACAGGTTTATAGACAGGCTTGATTCTGACACAAGCCTGAGCAAACGCTTGAACGTCTGGTACCTCTGCCAGACGCTTGTGTAAAAGGATAGACAGAGCAGATATCTGTCCCTTTAAGGAACTAGCTGACAAACCTTTCTCCAATCCTTCTTGGAGGAAAGACAATATCCTGGGAATCCTAATCTTACTCCATGAGTAACCCTTGGATTCACACCAACTCAGATATTTCCGCCATATCTTATGGTAGATTTTCCTGGTGACAGGCTTTCTAGCCTGAATCAGAGTATCGATAACCGACTCAGAGAAACCACGCTTTGATAGAATTAAGCGTTCAATCTCCAAGCAGTCAGACGTAGAGAAACTAGATTTGGATGCTTGAACGGGCCCTGTATTAGAAGATCCTGCCTCATCGGCAGAGTCCATGGTAGGACAGATGACATGTCCACTAGGCCTGCATACCAAGTCTATGTCCATTGCCGCTACCATTAATCCGATTGTCTCCATGCACTGAGCTACAGATGGCCAGGGAATGGAATGAAGAACTCGGCAAGTAGTTAAGAGATTTAATTTTCTGACCTCCGTCAGAAATATTTTCATTTCTACCGAGTCTATTAGAGTCCCTAGGAAGGGAACCCTTGTGAGAGGGGAAAGAGAACTCTTTTTGAGGTTCACCTTCCACCCGTGAGACCTCAGAAAGGCCAGTACAATCTCTGTGTGAGACTTGGCTCTTTGGAAAGACGGCACCTGAATTAAGATGTCGTCTAGGTAAGGCGCCACTGCTATGCCCCGCGGTTTTAGAACCGCCAGAAGGGACCCTAGCACCTTTGTGAAAATTCTGGGAGCAGTGGCTAAGCCGAAAGGATGAGCCACAAACTGGTAATGCTTGTCCAGAAAGGCGAACCTGAGTAACTGGTGATGATCTTTGTGGATAGGAATGTGTAGGTATGCATCCTTTAGATCCACGGTAGTCATATATTGACCTTCCTGGATCATAGGTAAGATTGTCCGAATGATCTCCATTTTGAATGATGGGACTCTGAGGAATCTGTTTAGAATTTTTAGATCCAGGATGGGTCTGAAAGTTCCATTTTGGGAACCACAAACAAGTTTGAGCAAAAACCCAGCCCTTGTTCCACGATTGGAACTGGGTGGATTACTCCCTTTGTATGTAGATCTTCTACACAGCGTAAAAATGCCTCTCTTTTTTTCTGATCTGTAGACAGACGAGAAATGTGGAACCTCCCCCTTGGAGGAGAACCCTTGAATTCTAGAAGATATCCCTGGGATACAATATCTAACGCCCAAGGATCGTGTATATCTCTTGCCCAGGCCTGAGCGAAGAGAGAGTCTGCCCCCTACTAGATCCGGTCCCGGATCGGGGGCTACCCCTTCATGCTGTCTTGGTGGCAGCTGCAGGCTTTTTGGACTGTTTGCCCTTATTCCAGCCCTGGTAAGGTTTCCAGGTTGCCTTGGGCTGTGAAGCGTTACCCTCTTGCTTCGCAGCCGGAGAGGATGAAGCGGGGCCGTTCCTGAAATTACGAAAGGAACGAAAATTAGCTTTGTTCTTTGTCTAAAAGGACTTGTCCTGAGGGAGAGCATGGCCTTTTCCCTCTGTGATTTCTGAAATAATCTCTTTCAATTCAGGCCCGAAGAGGGTCTTTCCTTTGAAAGGGATGTTCAAAAGCTTGGATTTAGACGACACATCGGCTGACCAGGACTTTAGCCATAGTGCCCTGCGCGCCAAAATGGCGAATCCTGTTTTTGCCGCTAACTTAGCTATTTGGAAAGCGGCGCCAGTGATAAAAGAATTAGCTAGCTTTAGAGCCTTAATTCTATCCATAAGTTCCTCATATGAGGTCTCCGTCTGGAGCGAGTCTTCCAGCGCCTCAAACCAGAAAGCGGCTGCAGTAGTTACAGGAATAATGTAGGCAATAGGCTGGAGAAGAAAACCTTGTTGAACAAAAATTTTCTTAAGTAAACCCTCTAACTTCTTATCCATAGGGTCTTTGAAAGCACAACTGTCTTCAATTGGTATGGTTGTGCATTTAGCAAGTGAAGAAACAGCCCCCTCCACCTTAAGGACCGTCTGCCACGAGTCCCGCACAGGGTCAGATATGGGGAACATTTTCTTAAAAACAGGAGGGGGAACAAAGGGAACACCTGGTCTATCCCACTCCCTAGTAACGATATCCGCAATCCTCTTAAGGACCGGAAACGCATCCGTGTAAACAGGGACCTCTAGGTACTTGTCCATTTTACACAATTTCTCTGGGATCACCAAAGGGTCGCAGTCATCCAGAGTAGCTAATACCTCCCTAAGCAAAACGCGGAGGTGTTCTAGTTTAAATTTAAAAGCCAATGTATCTGAATCTGTCTGGAGGAGGAACCCTTCCTGAACCAGAGACTTCTCCCTCAGACATCAAATCCCTCGCTCCCACTTCAGAGCATTGTGAGGGTATATCGGATACGGCTACCAAAGCGTCAGAATGCTCATAATCTGCTATCACGCTTTGCAGGTAACACGGGCAGTTTAGATAAGAAGGCTGTAAGAGAATTATCCATGACTGCCGCCAAGTCTTGTAATGTAAAAGGATTATACACGCTAGAGGTACTAGGCGTCGCTTGCGCGGGCGTAACTGGTTGTGACACTTGGGGAGAGGCAGACGGGCTACCCTCGTTACCTTCAGTCTGAGAATCATCTTGGGCCACATTCTTAAGTGCAACAATATGATCTTTAAAGTGTATAGACATATCAGTACAAGTGGGACACATTCTGAGAGGGGGTTCCACCATGGCTTCTAAACACATTGAACAAGGATTTTCCTTAGTGTCAAACATGTTTAACAGACTAGTAGTATACACAAACAGGCTTGTAAATCACTTTAATCAAATAAAAAACACAATTTGAAAAAAACGTTACTGTGCCTTTAAGAGATAAGAGCACACAATTTTACAAAACAGTGAAAAATGCAGCAATCCTTTTGAAATTTTCACAGTATGTACCTCAAGCCTTAATAAGTTTGCACCACAAGTTTCAAAACTATTAACCCCTTAATGCCCAAACCGGAGCAGCCTAAAGCCAACACCCGGTTAAAATTACTACAGCACCTTGCCACAGCCTTGCTGTGACCCTACCTGCCCTTAGAGATCAGATTTGGGGGAATAAAGCTTCTTTAAGGCCCTCAAACAGCAGCAGGACCCTCCATGTGAAGCAGCATGAACTTCTCTGCAATTCTAAGTGCGCATCTGAGGCGTGAAATTTGGCCCCTCCCACTCTACTCCGGAGCTGTGAGGCCTAGTAAATCACTCCTAAGTGAATAAAAAACAGCCATGTGGGTAATAACCCCAGAAAGAACCCAAAAGGGCTTTTAAAGTGTCTTGCAAACGAAATATTCCTTAGCTAAATAATCGATTGCCCTGAATAAGTGTCAACCAGCATAATTAGCCCTATTATGTAAGCATTTAATTCCTTACTAAGTCTGTGAACAAGCTTACCCTCCCCTCATGGGGATATTGTCAGTCTCTTCTAGCATTATCTCAGTCTTGTCTAGAAATAAATGACTGAACATACCTTATTGCAGTTCACCCTGCAAACTGTTCCCCCCAACTGAAGTTTTCTGGTACTCCTCAGTCCTGTGTGGGAACAGCAGAGGATTTTAGTTACAACATGCTAAAATCATTTTCCTCAGCAGAAATCTTCATCACTTTTCTGCTAGAGAGTAAATAGTACAAACCAGTACCATTTAAAATAAACTTTTGATTGAAGATAAAAACTACAATTCTAACACCACATTCACTTTACCCTCCCGTAGAGAGACCCTAGTGCTTAGAGCCGGCAAAGAGAATGACTGGGGGGTGGAGCTAGAGGGGGAGCTATATGGACAGCTCTGCTGTGTGCTCTCTTTGCCACTTCCTGTAGGGAAGGAGAATATCCCACAAGTAAAGGATGAATCAGTGGACTGGATACACCTTGCAAGAGAAATATAATATTTCCCTTGCAGCTAAAGCTAAGACATTATTAAATTAAATACATGCATATAAAAACACAATATAAGTGTGGAAACCCCATGTTTTTACTAAAATAATAAAGCCTACTCTTGTTAAAATTTTCTAATTAAACTTTATAGTTGTTGATTAGTCCTATGCCCCCTACCCTATGTTTGGAAATTGGAAAAGGCATGTTTTTGCTGAAAATAATAAAGCATACCCTTGCTTAAATTTTCTAATTAAACTTTATAGTTTTTGATTAGTCCTATGCCCCCTACCCTACAGACAATGAGATTGATCTCATCAGAAAGGGCAGGAATCTAGACACTCACGGCAGAAGGGTTAATACAAGTACTAAAGTAAGTTCCAAGGAAGAAAAAAAGCAGGTGACTGTACAGCTAAAATATAATAGAGGACAAACTAGGAAAGATGGAAAGAGCAAGACAGAGGTAACTTTAAATACAGGAGACAGGATAGATAATATAGGATGATGACCTGCTTTGTAAATGCAATGAAATATTGCAATGTGTACAGTGATTACATGTATCTGGCTGAAATAAAGTGCTGATTGAATTACATATTACAAAGCAATTCATTATCCTATTACCTATCCTGTCTCCTGTGTTTTAACCCCTGTGTCTTGCTCTTTCCATCTTTCCTAGTTTTTCTTCTATTATATTTTAGCTGTACAGTCACCTGCTTTTTTTCTTCCTTTAGTACTTGTATTAACCCTTTTTGCCCTGAGCATCTAGATTCCTGCCCTTTCTAATCTCATTGTCTTTAGGATAGGACTAATCAATATTGGCACTGGACCCCCAGAAAGATGGTTGGGTAGAAATGGATATAAAAATATGGGTCTGGAAAATTCCAATATGTTGGCAATTTTGTGGCTGAGGTGACAAAATAAAAACTGTTTTTGCTTAAGCACCACCCTAGAACTGTTACTGGATATTTTTTAGGTTTCAAGATTTTGATGTGCAAGGCCTGAGGACTCAGGTGAAGAAGATGAAGAGGATCTGCTCAGCCTGAGCCTAATAGAACTAGAAGTGCCAGCAGCCTGGACGGGTGGAGGATGCCTCACGCCGGTAAGTTAACTGCTGTCAGTGTCATCTATGGTGGCGGAGGTGGTCCTCTGGACACTGTCTCTGGAGTTCATTGTTGAGAAGATATGTTTAGTATCCCCTTATTTCTGTGGTAAAATTGAATTGCTCAGTGATGTCTCTCTTGCAGAGACATCACTGAGCAATTAAATGTTACCACAGAAATAAGGTTTAAGACTCTAAGAAAGGCTTTTTATATATAATGCATGGTTATTCAACTATTTAACCCACTTATGGTACTAGTAGGACTAGGAATCATCCAGCTACATAGCCTAATAGTGAAAACTGCACTAGGCATCAGTCTTTGATTGCATTTTATTTGCACCTGCCACAATCTTTTTGTTCAACATTATATATATATGATTTTGCACAGGTTGGCAGACGTGCACACATTGCTCTGGCCTTTCTTTTCTCAGTAGCAGATGGGTTAAATTAAGCTTTATTTAGTGAGTAATATAATGCAGGAGGTCAATATATTGGAGCTGGTATTGGAGCTGAATTTGAGATATATCTATTACTTTACTACATGGTTTTATCTGCTGGTATTGGGTTAGGAATCACATTTTTAAGCTTTATATAACAATTCCTTGTTAGGCTAAAAGTTAGGCAAGATTTGTGGCACCTCTTAGTATGGTGAATTATTTTTCTTTTTACAACACAGTAGTGAGTACAATTGTGTATCATTCTAATTGCTTAGTAACTGGCACTGTGCCACAGAATTGTGTGAATGAGTAGGTGAGCAGAGTGTGTGTGTGTGTGTGTCAGTGAGTATGTGTGATTTATTCTCCAGGTAATCAACACTTTTCAGATAAGCTGGTGAATTAGCGCAGTGTTTCTCAACCATGGTCCTCAAGTACCCTCAACAGGCCAGGTTTTCATTATAGCTGAACCGGTGCACAGGTGAAGTAATCAGCTGATCAGTAACACCATGGTTACTAACTTGCTCTTACCCATCAGCTGATTATTTCACCTGTGCACTGGTTCAGCTATAATTAAAACCTACTCTGTTGGGGGCACTTGTGGCCCGCGTTATATGTCATATCATATCTAGCGCCTCACAAGCCTCTGACCTCACCGCATGTTACTGGACTCCCCTATTCTAACAGTTCTGATTTATACAGCAGATTAATCAAAAAGTCACTTTAGTAAACTTAGTTATAACAAGGGAGATTTAGTATTAACTTTCCTTTCTTTACCCCTTCTTATGCAACTGGTTTGACCTTATTTTTATATGAAGATTTAGAACCACCACTAAATTCAATTATAGAATTCTTCATTTGAGGGGATCGGGGGAGGGAGGGCCATACCATAAAAAGCAAATAATAATGGGAAAAAAAAAAAAAAAAAACCCACCCCCATCAATTTGTCTAGAACCAAATTATCTAGAGGTGTTAATAGCTGCCTCTGTACATTATGATTTTTATATAATTTGACAAAGTCCATCGATTTTGTAACAAATTTAATTTGCTGGGTTTTCGAGTTTACATTATCAAACTGTTCTATTATATATTGAGATTGTAAAAGAAATGTTATGTTATTAATAGTGGGCTCCCTTTTTTTTCTTCCAATTTTTAAGGATGAGATATCTCCCACCTAAAATTGTTGTATTGATAAACTCTCTATTAATTGATTTATCCCGCGTATCTACTAGAAAAAAAATATATATGTTGAAGTTCTATTACAAAATTTTTAAAAATCACTTTACCTAGCCAAAATTGTATGTTTCCAAAATTGTTTCATTTTTGGGCAACTCCAAAACATATGGACCAGATCAGCTTTGGATGAACTACATCGAGGGCATAGATTTAAAGCTTGCGGAGACCATTTATTTATTCTAGCTGGCGTGATATATGCTCTAAGATTTTTACGTGGCTTTTGCGCCAGTTTGCAGATAATGTAGCTTCTTCTAGAGCAATTATACTATATTTCACGTTGTCTACATCCAAATTTGGAATATCTGATTGCCATTTTGAACAAATCTCTACTATATTAGACTCCCCATTTTTAGAAAGAACCATTTTATACCAATACTTATACCTACTTTAAAAAGTGGCAGTCCCATTTTCATACCAGTGTGTGTCCAAGCAGTTTTACTATCTTTAGTAATTTCACAATACCAATGTCTAACTTGTAAGTATGCATAGAAGTCTGAGTTCTGTAGCTGAAAGCACTCTTTAAGCTTTTCAAATGTATTTAAAATTATAGGATCCAAATTCCTTTAGTTGTGTTAAATAGATTAGCCCGGCACAAGCCCATCTCCTAAATGCTTGATTATACAAACCAGGAGAAAACCGTGGATCCCCTATAATAGGCAATAAATCAGAAATATACGGATCACAATCTAGTCTACGTCGTATATCCTGCCAGGCTAATATGATATGAAGCATTGTTTGTTTTTTATTTTCTTTGGAAAATAGCTTTTAGGACAATGCAATAAGGCACTTAGGGAGAAAGGATAAATTCAATTTTGTTCTGCTTCGAGAAACGCCACATAACTCCCACCAGTGAGCCAATCCATAGCAACTTTTGCGAGGCAAATACTATTATATAAAGCAGTTAGGTAATGCCAATCCACCAAATTGTCTTAATTGTGATAATTTATGTAAGGCAATTCGTTTGCTGCCTACCCCCCAGATAAAACATCTCACACATTGATCCAAAAAGTTAAGATTAGTATTTGTTATATTCATCAAATTTAATTTTTGCAAATAAAGGCAAATAGTTTAAAGTATACCATTCCCCGGGATTAGTACTAATCTTAATTCCCAAGTATGTAATAAATTGTACTGCTATTTTAAAAGGAGGTATATAATGTTTCTGCAAACGATCTCCTAACCAAAGAAGTTCTGATTTAGTTACATTAATTGTGTAACCCTAGAACGAACCAAATTCCTATAGAATATCTAAGATCTTGGGTATCTCTTTTTGAGTATCATTAAGAAACAATAGCAGGTCAAATGCATAGAGTAAAAGTTTAATAGATTTGTTACCTACCATAATCCCCTTTAAATTATCCCTAAGAATAACAGCAAGTGGCTCGATTGCCAAATTAAAAAGTAGAGGAGAGATTGGACACCCCTGCCACGTTCCTGTGGTAATCGGGAAAGGACTGGTGTCTGAGCCGTTAACCATTAATATAGAGGTTGCATTGATATATAAAGCACAAATACAATCCGAAAACTGGGCTTTAAACCCAAACTTCGTCATAGCCTGAAACAGGTGATCCCAGATAATTGAGTCAAATGCTTTGTGGGCATCAACCAATAAAATAGCAGAATCTTGGCATATGTTACTTGTAGAGTTTGAGAGAGAATCTATCAAGACAAATATTTGCCGACTTCTTTCTTTGTGACATGAAGCCGACCTGGTCCCCATGAATCAGCGAGCCCATAATTACTTTCAATCTACGTACAGGTATACCTCACTTTACAGCGCTTCACTTTACAGCGATTCGCTAATACAGCGCTTTGTGGAGCTGAAGTTCAACCTCCAAGGATTTTGAAACAGTGCTGTAAATCATTGTGAGATTGCGAGAAAAGTGACTAGCACCATTTTGCTATGCTTAGTTCACTCTGTTAACTGCATTGTAGTGCAATCTGTGTCTCAGTGCTATAGTCTGGCAAATTTTATTACAGTAATTGTCACTATTTTACAGGTACAGTATTTATTGAATACTAATTGAATACTTGCTGTGCTAGTGTTAAACTAAACGTAGCACTATTGCACCCCTAATATATGTTAGTTCAAACATGTTTTTAAGATTTTAAACACTGAAAAGAAAGCTAAAACTGCCTTGTTTCACTTTAAGGCGGTTTTCACTTTACAGCGGGGCTCCGGTCCCTAACCCGCTGTATGAGCGGGGTATACCTGTACTAGAATGGCGGTAAATATTTTATAGTCCGAATTTAATAAAGATATCGGACGATAGGAGTCGATTACTTCGAGGTCTTTACCTTTAAGAATCAGAATTATTTTTGAAATAGCGAAGTTAGGTGAGGGAATTTTACCGTTATGTAAATAATCATTGAATATATTCAAAAGAGAGAGCTGCTTCCTAATTGTCTATACCTGGGATATGAACCGCAGAAATTAGACAGGAGCTGGATTCCGCCTAAGCAAGTATACGGGATGATGATTGACATATGCCACAGTTGTTATTTCGTCTGTCTGAAAACAAATGAATTGTTCTCTCTTCAACCGAGGCCAAATCTGAAGAGCCCTGAAAAATCACAGAGTTCCAAAATATTGATTAGTAATCTCGCCTCTTGAGATTTCCAAACCCCCTGTGCTGTCAGAGATCCCCAACCTGAAAGACTCGCAGCCGTTGTGATCACAGTCCAGGTTGGACTAACAAAAGAGGACCCTAGAACTATACGATGGTGATCTAACCACCAAGTCAGAGATAGTCGAACATTGGGATTTAAGGATATTAATTGTGATATCCTTGTATAATCCCTGCACCATTGGTTCAGCATACAAAGCTGGAGAGGTCTCATATGAAAACAAGCAAAGGGGATCACGTCCGATGCTGCAGTCATGAGACATAAAACTTCCATGCACATAGCTACTGAAGGGAATGACTGAGACTGAAGGTTCCGACAGGCTGCAACCAATTTTAAACGTCTCTGGTCTGTTAGAGACAAAGTCATGGACACAATCTATCTGGAAACCTAAAAAGGTGATGGGGATATTTGTATAGTTTGCAGTGCGACCGGAGTAGCTCTGAACCAGATTTACTCAGTCTAAATCTTGCCTAGTGTTTGATACTATGTTAAGATGTTTATTTGATACTGTGTAAAACAAATGCAAGTGTAAGTTTGAATTTACTAGAAGTATAATAATTTCAATCCGTTATATGAAAGACAGATATCTGATATTTAGTAAATAATATATAAGAATTTATTCAAAGTAACTTATAAATACCCCTGGTGGGTTTCCACAAAAGTTTGCCTCAACGAACAGGATTTACAGAATAACTATACCGGTATAGTACAACCATCTTGGAATTTTTTCTTTTTTAAAGGTACCTTTTATTTTTTAAGCCCCGGGCGAATGCATTTTTGCATACTCTTCTATTTCATGTGTGTTATATCAATATATGCAGGATTCTACATATAAACTGTAAGCCCCCTTTTTTTTTGGCTCTAGTTAATAATATCACATACACATTTCTAGGAACGCTATTATATTTTAGAATAATTATATTTCTTACTGTTTTGTATTGATTATATTTTAATTCCGGATCCGGTCAAAAAATAGGTAGTTCTAGCTTTAATTGTTTTTACTGTATGCTTGTATTTATAAGTTACTTTGAATAAATTCTTATATATTATTTACTAAATATCAGATATCTGTCTTTCATATAACGGATTGAAATTATTATACTTTTAGTAAATTCAAACTTACACTTGCATTTGTTTTACACAGTATCAAATAAACATCTTAACATAGTATCAAACACTAGGCAAGATTTAGACTGAGTAAATCTGGTTCAGAGCTACTCCGGTCGCACTGCAAACTATACAAATATCCCCATATTCTAACAACTTTTTTTAGTTATAGGTGGTTTTCTTTGAGGTAAAACCACAGTTTGTAGTTTTTTCGTTGCCGCTAAATTCACACCAACATTTAGGGTAAAATTGAAAGTTGCTCTTCCAAAAGCAACTATCACATTTGTCAACCTAAAAAGGTGACCCTTGTCAGAGGAATCAAATAACTTTTTGGTAAATTGATCCTCCAACCATGTTTTCAAAGAAACAACACTAGTTGATTCATGTAAGATTCTGCAGAATGTAAAGACTGAGCTAGTACCAAGATATCGTCCAAATAAGGAAACACTGCAATACCCCGCTCTCTGATTAGAGAGTAGGGCACCGAGAAACTTTGAAAAGATTCTTGGAGCTGTGGTTAGGCCAAAAGGAAGAGCGACAAATTGGTAATGCTTGTCTAGAAAAGAGAATCTCAGAAACTGATAATGATCTGGATGAATCGGAATATGAGGATATGCATCCTGTAAGTCTATTGTGGACATATAATGCCCTTGCTGAACAAAAGGCAGAATAGTCTTCAGTCACCATTTTGAAAGTTGGTACTCTTGCATAACGATTCCAAATTTTCAGATCCAGAACTGGTCTGAATGAATTTTCTTTCTTTGGGACAATGAATAGATTTGAATAAAACCCCAGACCCTGTTCCTGAAACAGAACTGGCATGATTACCCCTGAAAACTCCAGGTCTGAAACACACTTCAGGAAAGCCTGAGCCCTTACTGGATTTGGTGGGATGCGTGAGAGAAAATCTCTTCTCACAGGAGGTCTTACTCTGGATCCTATTTGGTACCCCTGAGAGACAATACTCAGAATCCATTGATTTTGGACAGAAATTGCCCAAACATCCTTGAAATATCTTAATCTGCCCCCTACCAGCTGAGCTGGAATGAGGGCCGCACCTTAATGCGGACTTGGGGGCTGGCTTTGGTTTCTTAAATGGCTTGGATTTATTCCAATTTGAAGGTTTCCAATTGGAAAAAGATTCCTTGGGGGAAGGATTAGGTTTCTGTTCCTTATTTTGTCGAAAGGAACAAAAACGGTTAGAAGCTTTATATTTACCCTTAGGTCTTTTATCCTGAGGCAAAAAAACTCCCTTCCCCCCAGTGACAGTTGAAATAATCGAATCCAAACAACTAATTACCTTGGAAAGAAAGCGATATCAATCTGTACTTAGAAGTCATGTCAGCATTCCAAGATTTAAGCCACAAAGCTCTTCTAGCTAAAATAGCTAAAGACATAAATTTAACATCGATTTTGGCATCACAAATAAAAGGATTAGCAGTTGAAGCAAGCGAACAATGCTAGACAAATCAGAATCCAATTCTTGTTGCGCTAAATTTTCCAACCACAAAGTTGATTCAGCTGCAACATCAGCCAAAGAAATTGCAGGCCTGAGAAGATGACCCGAATATAAATAGGCTTTCCTTAGATAAGATTCAAGTTTCCTATCTAAAGGATCTTTAAAAGAAGTACTATAATTCCATAGGAATAGTATTACGTTTAGCAAGAGTAGAGATAGCTCCATCAACTTTGGGGATCTTTTCCCAAAACTCCAATGTAACTGCTGGCAAAGGATACAATTTTTTAAACCTAGAAGGAGGAATAAAAAGTACCAGGCCTATTCCATTCCTTAGAAAATCATATCAGAAATAGCATCAGGAACTGGAAAAACCTCTGGAATAACCACAGGAGGTTTATAAACAGAATTTAAACGTTTACTAGTTTTAATATCAAGAGGACTAGTTTCCTCAATATCCAATGTAATCAACACTTCTTTTAACCCTTTGAGTGCTAAGCTGAATTTAATATTTTTCAGGTTACTATTTTTATAAAACATTTTTTTTACTTTTTTTATTTTCCGCCCCAGATAACAGAGAACAGAGATGAAATAGATCTCCCGTGAGGAAAACTATTGCATTCAATAGGTGATACTCCCTTCACATCCCTATGACATTCACTGTACTCAGAGGAATCGGGCTTCAAAATGCTGAGAAGCGCATATCAACGTAGAAATCTTAGCACAAACTTACTTCACCACCTCCATAGGAGGCAAAGTTTGTAAAACTGAATTGTGGGTGTGGTGAGGGGTGTATTTAAAGGCATTTTGAGGTTTGGGAAACTTTGCCCCTCTTGGTAGGATTGTATATCCCATACGTCACTAGCTCATGGACTCTTGCCAATTACATGAAATAAATGTTGGTAGTCTATCTACAGAGCTTTTAGTGTTGTATGCTACATCATTTATAACTAAAAAACCAGAACAGAAATCATAAAAAAAAACAAAACAAAAAAAAAACTATAGCAAATGATACAAAGACAAAAACCTGCTAGTAGAAGAATTTCTGGTTCAGAGAGTAAAGCATAACACTTACCGTTCCACCTACTATCCTTCCAAGTGGATACCATGCTCGTTCATCAAACCAATTTAAAAATTCGTAAAATCCATGGGATGCTAGGTGATGTGTTGATCTGTAGTTAAACCTGCAAAAAACAGAGACAATATGTAATATCTTGTTTTTAAGAAAATGGCGTTCAAATGCTATTGCAAAAAAATGAAAGAGGATAGTTACCACGTACAACAGCCATATTGTATATACAAATTTTTGCATTAAAATTTGAAGATTAATAAAGGCCAAGGGAGGTACTGTCCCTTTAAATGGCATCAAATAATTATTTTTATTTTTTTGCAATACCACCACATGGAGTGTTTCAAAATTACGTTAAAATGCGTTTGCAATCAAACTCTGTATATGGCTAAATACAACTCTGTGCTTGTAGGTTACTTTTTTAAAAAAAAAAATCAAAGTAAGCATAACTTTTACTTTTTATTAATATTTTTTGTTCTTTCAGAATAATGATGGTCCACAAGTCCTCCATAACATATGGTATACATTTCCCGCCACTAGGAGGCGGTCAAGAACCCATACAAGAGCCCTTCCACCTCCTATCTCTCTCTAGTTTTACGTAAAGCCAAGTAGAGAATAGGAAAGAAAGGTAGGAAAGGTAGGAAAGGAAAAGCAGGGTCTATAGGTGTCGCCATTAGAACAGTCGCCCATAAAGCAGACGGGGCCTGTGGACCATCATTCCAAAAGAAGAGTTTAACATCAGGCAAGCATAAATTTGGTTTTCTTTCGTAAAATGATGATCTACAATCTTCCATAGCATATGAGATTAATACCCAAGCCGATGGTCTATGTTATGGACAGAGTGGGAAAACACTTTCACTGACATAAAAAAACGATAACATTTTGAAAAAATAAAATTAGACCATGTGGCAGTTTCACAAATCTGCTACAAAGATTAAACATTCTTAAAAGGTCACTAAACTCAAAATTTTTTCCCTTTCACAATTCAGAGCATGCACGTTTAAGCAACTTTCTAATTTACTCCTATTATCAAATTTGTGCAATAATACAATGCTCAAACAAATTAGAGCATTTATTTTGTACTTTCATGTCACATTATGGGACATTATTGAATTAAGAGATCATGATACTTTTCTACCAAAAAAAAAAAAAAAAAATTTTTATAAAAAGGTAGATGGGGGAAAAAAAAAAAAAAAAAAAAAAAAAAAAAGGTATAACAAAGATAATACACTCTCAGAATATAATTTTCAGTTCCTGCGGATTTTGTTTAGCAACTATCAATGAACTATGTAGTGCTATCAGAATACTTTGAGTGTTTATGTTTATTAATTTACTAGGTGATAAGCCTGCCCAGAGGGCTGTCTGTTTTTCAAAAATACAAACCCCCAAGCTAAAGTTACAAAAAATAAAAAAAGTAAAAAAATTACAGAAAAAAATCTAAGGCTATCCAAAATAAAAATATTTAAACCTAAACCAATACCCCTATAAAAATAGAAACACCCCTAATCTAATACTAAACTACAAATAGCCATTAAAAGGGCCTTTTGCAGGGCAATTCCCCAAGTTAAACAGCTCTTTTACATCTAAAAAATACTAAGTCCCCCCTAACAGTAAAAAAACCCCACCCACCAAAGCACCCAAAATATAAAATACCTATCACTAAAAAAAACAAACAACTAAACTGGATCCTTAGCAGCATGGAGGCTCCTCTTTACCTGATGTCAGTCGCAGACTGAAGATTGAATGCAAGGTACTGCAATCAATTTGTGGTACCCTTGCATTCCTATTGGCTGAAGTTTTGAAATCAGCCAATAGTATTAGAGCTACTGAAATCCTATTGGTGTTCAAATCAGCCAATAAGATTTCAGTAGCTCTCATCCTATTGGCTAATTTCAAAATTTCAGCGAATAGTAATGCAAGGTACTCCAAATTGATCGCAGTAGCTTGCATTCAATCTTCAGTGTGCGACGGATGAGCGCATGAAGAGGAGTCTCCACGCCACCGTCGTTGAGGATCCAGGCATCGGGAACACCGCTCCGAACCTCTGCCCTGCGCCGCCTTCACTCCGAATGAAGATATTAGATGATGGATCCATCTGGAAGAAGACCTTTTCTGACAGACATCAGGAACAGCGAGTACTTATTTTGGGCTTAGGCTTTATTAATTTAATTTTTGGGGTGGTTTTTTTGGGCTTGAAAAAGAGCGGATTGACCCTTTTAAGGGCAGTAAAAAAAAAAAAAAAAAAAAAAAAAACATAATTTATGTAAGAACTTACCTGATAAATTCATTTCTTTCATATTAGCAAGAGTCCATGAGCTAGTGACGTATGGGATATACATTCCTACCAGGAGGGGCAAAGTTTCCCAAACCTCAAAATGCCTATAAATACACCCCTCACCACACCCACAATTCAGTTTAACGAATAGCCAAGAAGTGGGGTGATAAAAAAGTGCGAAAGCATATAAAATAATGAATTGGAATAATTGTGCTTTATACAAAATCATAACCACCACAAAAAAAGGGTGGGCCTCATGGACTCTTGCCAATATGAAAGAAATGAATTTATCAGGTAAGTTCTTACATAAATTATGTTTTCTTTCATGTAATTAGCAAGAGTCCATGAGCTAGTGACGTATGGGATAATGACTACCCAAGAAGTGGATCTTTCCACACAAGAGTCACTAGAGAGGGAGGGATAAAATAAAGACAGCCAATTCCTGCTGAAAATAATCCACACCCAAAATAAAGTTTAACGAAAAACATAAGCAGAAGATTCAAACTGAAACCGCTGCCTGAAGTACTTTTCTACCAAAAACTGCTTCAGAAGAAGAAAATACATCAAAATGGTAGAATTTAGTAAAAGTATGCAAAGAGGACCAAGTAGCTGCTTTGCAGATCTGGTCAACCGAAGCTTCTTTCCTAAACGCCCAGGAAGTAGAAACTGACCTAGTAGAATGAGCTGTAATTCTCTGAGGCGGAGTTTTACCCGACTGAACATAGGCAAGATGAATTAAAGATTTCAACCAAGATGCCAAAGAAATGGCAGAAGCTTTCTGGCCTTTTCTAGAACCGGAAAAGATAACAAATAGACTAGAAGTCTTACGAAAAGATTTCGTAGCTTCAACATAATATTTCAAAGCTCTAACAACATCTAAAGAATGCAACGATTTCTCCTTAGAATTCTTAGGATTAGGACATAATGAAGGAACCACAATTTCTCTACTAATGTTGTTGGAATTCACAACTTTAGGTAAAAATTCAAAAGAAGTTCGCAACACCGCCTTATCCTGATGAAAAATCAGAAAAGGAGACTCACAAGAAAGAGCAGATAATTCAGAAACTCTTCTGGCAGAAGAGATGGCCAAAAGGAACAAAACTTTCCAAGAAAGTAATTTAATGTCCAATGAATGCATAGGTTCAAACGGAGGAGCTTGAAGAGCTCCCAGAACCAAATTCAAACTCCAAGGAGGAGAAATTGACTTAATGACAGGTTTTATACGAACCAAAGCTTGTACAAAACAATGAATATCAGGAAGAATAGCAATCTTTCTGTGAAAAAGAACAGAAAGAGCAGAGATTTGTCCTTTCAAAGAACTTGCGGACAAACCCTTATCTAAACCATCCTGAAGGAACTGTAAAATTCTCGGTATTCTAAAAGAATGCCAGTAAAAATGATGAGAAAGACACCAAGAAATATAAGTCTTCCAGACTCTATAATATATCTCTCGAGATACAGATTTACGAGCCTGTAACATAGTATTAATCACAGAGTCAGAGAAACCTCTTTGACCAAGAATCAAGCGTTCAATCTCCATACCTTTAAATTTAAGGATTTCAGATCCTGATGGAAAAAAGGACCTTGTGACAGAAGGTCTGGTCTTAACGGAAGAGTCCACGGTTGGCAAGAGGCCATCCGGACAAGATCCGCATACCAAAACCTGTGAGGCCATGCCGGAGCTACCAGCAGAACAAACGAGCATTCCTTCAGAATCTTGGAGATTACTCTTGGAAGAAGAACTAGAGGCGGAAAGATATAGGCAGGATGATACTTCCAAGGAAGTGATAATGCATCCACTGCCTCCGCCTGAGGATCCCGGGATCTGGACAGATACCTGGGAAGTTTCTTGTTTAGATGGGACGCCATCAGATCTATTTCTGGAAGTTCCCACATTTGAACAATCTGAAGAAATACCTCTGGGTGAAGAGACCATTCGCCCGGATGCAACGTTTGGCGACTGAGATAATCCGCTTCCCAATTGTCTACACCTGGAATATGAACCGCAGAGATTAGACAGGAGCTGGATTCCGCCCAAACCAAAATTCGAGATACTTCTTTCATAGCCAGAGGACTGTGAGTCCCTCCTTGATGATTGATGTATGCCACAGTTGTGACATTGTCTGTCTGAAAACAAATGAACGATTCTCTCTTCAGAAGAGGCCAAAACTGAAGAGCTCTGAAAATTGCACGGAGTTCCAAAATATTGATCGGTAATCTCACCTCCTGAGATTCCCAAACTCCTTGTGCCGTCAGAGATCCCCACACAGCTCCCCAACCTGTGAGACTTGCATCTGTTGAAATTACAGTCCAGGTCGGAAGCACAAAAGAAGCCCCCTGAATTAAACGATGGTGATCTGTCCACCATGTTAGAGAGTGTCGAACAATCGGTTTTAAAGATATTAATTGAAATATCTTCGTGTAATCCTTGCACCATTGCTTCAGCATACAGAGCTGAAGAGGTCGCATGTGAAAACGAGCAAAGGGGATCGCGTCCGATGCAGCAGTCATAAGACCTAGAATTTCCATGCATAAGGCTACCGAAGGGAATGATTGTGACTGAAGGTTTCGACAAGCTGTAATCAATTTTAAACGTCTCTTGTCTGTTAAAGACAGAGTCATGGACACTGAATCCATCTGGAAACCCAGAAAGGTTACCTTTGTCTGAGGAATCAAAGAACTTTTTGGTAAATTGATCCTCCAACCATGATCTTGAAGAAACAACACAAGTCGATTCGTATGAGATTCTGCTAAATGTAAAGACTGAGCAAGTACCAAGATATCGTCCAAATAAGGAAATACCACAATACCCTGTTCTCTGATTACAGACAGCAGGGCACCGAGAACCTTTGTAAAAATTCTTGGAGCTGTAGCTAGGCCAAACGGCAGAGCCACAAACTGGTAATGCTTGTCTAGGAAAGAGAATCTCAGAAACTGATAGTGATCTGGATGAATCGGAATATGCAGATATGCATCCTGTAAATCTATTGTGGACATATAATTCCCTTGCTGAACAAAAGGTAAGATAGTCCTTACAGTTACCATCTTGAACGTTGGTATCCTTACATAACGATTCAATATTTTTAGATCCAGAACTGGTCTGAAGGAATTCTCCTTCTTTGGTACAATGAAGAGATTTGAATAAAACCCCATCCCCTGTTCCGGAACTGGAACTGGCATAACTCCAGTCAACTCTAGATCTGAAACACATTTCAGAAATGCTTGAGCTTTTACTGGATTTACTGGGACACAGGAAAGAAAAAATCTCTTTGCAGGAGGTCTCAACTTGAAACAAATTCTGTACCCTTCTGAAACAATGCTCTGAATCCAAAGATTGTGAACAGAATTGATCCAAATTTCCTTGAAAAAACGTAACCTGCCCCCTACCAGCTGAGCTGGAATGAGGGCCGCACCTTCATGTGGACTTAGAAGCAGGCTTTGCCTTTCTAGCTGGCTTGGATTTATTCCAGACTGGAGATGGTCTCCAAACTGAAACTGCTCCTGAGGATGAAGGATCAGGCTTTTGTTCTTTGTTGAAACGAAAGGAACGAAAACGATTATTAGCCCTGTTTTTACCTTTAGATTTTTTATCCTGTGGTAAAAAAGTTCCTTTCCCACCAGTAACAGTTGAAATAATGGAATCCAACTGAGAACCAAATAATTTGTTACCCTGGAAAGAAATGGAAAGTAAAGTTGATTTAGAAGCCATATCAGCATTCCAAGTTTTAAGCCATAAAGCTCTTCTAGCTAAAATAGCTAGAGACATAAACCTGACATCAACTCTGATAATATCAAAAATGGCATCACAGATAAAATTATTAGCATGTTGAAGAAGAATAATAATATCATGAGAATCACGATGTGTTATTTGTTGTGCTAAAGTTTCCAACCAAAAAGTTGAAGCTGCAGCAACATCAGCCAAAGATATAGCAGGTCTAAGAAGATTACCTGAACACATAAGCTTTTCTTAGAAAGGACTCCATTTTCCTATCTAGAGGATCCTTAAACGAAGTACCATCTGACGTAGGAATAGTAGTACGTTTAGCAAGGGTAGAAATAGCCCCATCAACTTTAGGGATCTTGTCCCAAAATTCTAATCTGTCAGGCGGCACAGGATATAATTGCTTAAAACGTTTAGGAGTAAATGAATTACCCAAATTATCCCATTCTTTGGAAATTACTGCAGAAATAGCATCAGGGACAGGAAAAACTTCTGGAATAACTACAGGAGTTTTAAAAACCTTATTTAAACGTTTAGATTTAGTATCAAGAGGACCAGAATCCTCTATTTCTAAAGCAATTAGGACTTCTTTAAGCAAAGAACGAATAAATTCCATTTTAAATAAATATGAAGATTTATCAGCATCAACCTCTGAGACAGAATCCTCTGAACCAGAGGAATCATCAGAATCAGAATGATGATGTTCAGTTAAAAATTCATCTGTAGGGAGAGAAGTTTTAAAAGATTTTTTATGTTTACTAGAAGGAGAAATAACAGACATAGCCTTCTTTATGGATTCAGAAACAAAATCTCTTATATTATCAGGAACATTCTGCACCTTAGATGTTGAAGGAACTGCAACAGGCAATGGTACTTTACTAAAGGAAATATTATCTGCTTTAACAAGTTTGTCATGACAATCAATACAAACAACAGCTGGAGGAATAGCTACCAAAAGTTTACAGCAGATACACTTAGCTTTGGTAGATTCAGCACTTGACAACGATTTTCCTGTAGTATCTTCTGACTCAGATGCAACGTGAGACATCTTGCAATATGTAAGAGAAAAAACAACATATATATAAAGCAAAATTGATCAAATTCCTTAAATGACAGTTTCAGGAATGGGAAAAAATGCCAAAGAACAAGCTTCTAGCAACCAGAAGCAATAAAAAATGAGACTTAAATAATGTGGACACAAGAGTGACGCCCATATTTTTTCGCGCCAAATAAGACGCCCACATTATTTGGCGCCTAAATGCTTTTTGGCGCCAAAAATGACGCCACATCCGGAACGCCGACATTTTTGGCGCAAAATAACGTCAAAAAGTGACGCAACTTCCGGCGAAACGTATGACGCCAGAAACGGAAATAGAATTTTTTGTGCCAAAAAAGTCCGCGCCAAGAATGACGCAATAAAATGAAGCATTTTCAGCCCCCGCGAGCCTAACAGCCCACAGGGAAAAAGTCAAATTTTAAGGTAAGAAAAATGTTAAATTCAAATGCATTATCCCAAATATGAAACTGACTGTCTGAAAAATAAGGAAAGTTGAACATTCTGAGTCAAGGCAAATAAATGTTTGAATACATATATTTAGAACTTTATAAACAAAGTGCCCAACCATAGCTAGGAGTGTCACAAAAAATAAGACTTACTTACCCCAGGACACTCATCTACATATAGATAGCCAAACCAGTACTGAAACGAGAATCAGCAGAGGTAATGGTATATATAACAGTATATCGTCGATCTGAAAAGGGAGGTAAGAGATGAATCTCTACGACCGATAACAGAGAACCTATGAAATAGACCCCTTAGAAGGAGATCACTGCATTCAAATAGGCAATACTCTCCTCACATCCCTCTGACATTCACTGCACGCTGAGAGGAAAACCGGGCTCCAACTTGCTGCGGAGCGCATATCAACGTAGAATCTAGCACAAACTTACTTCACCACCTCCATCGGAGGCAAAGTTTGTAAAACTGAATTGTGGGTGTGGTGAGGGGTGTATTTATAGGCATTTTGAGGTTTGGGAAACTTTGCCCCTCCTGGTAGGAATGTATATCCCATACGTCACTAGCTCATGGACTCTTGCTAATTACATGAAAGAAATTAAATTTTGCTTACCTGATCATTTTCTTTTCTTCTGATAGGTAGAGTCCACAGCTGCATTCATTACTTTTGGGATATATAGAACCTGGCCACTAGCAGCAGGCAAAGACACCCCAGCTAAAGGCTTAAATACCTCCCCCCACTTCCCTTATCCCACAGTCCTTCAGCGGAGGAAACAGTAGGAGAAATACAAGGGTGAAAAAGGTGACAGAAGAAAAGATACATACATACATACATACATACATAGACACACACACACACACACACTCGCCCCATAGATAAAATCAGGTAAGCATAATTTAAGTTTATCTTCTTAAACAGGGAGAGTCTACAGCTGCAGTCATTACTGTGGCAAACCTAGCCACTTCTGGACTATAATGTAAGAAAGGTTGTCTATAGGCTGTATATTGTGCTATGTAGATGTGACAGACCCTTCTGTCAGTACTGAAGGAGTTAACTGTGTTCAGCTTTAGCCTCAGCTATTGTGCACTGTCATTAAAGTTAGTGATAAACAGTCCATTGTTAATCACCCTCAGAGAGCAGATGCTTAGGTGATAAGAAAAGCCAAATGTGTCTTGTGGTTAAATTGTTATCAGCTTAAGCAAGGTAAATCTATTGTATCATGTCAAGGGCGTGTTCCCTCCATCTAATGTACAACATTCTTTCAACCCCCCCATCTGGGGGGTCAGACCTGCATAAATACTAGGCATAGCCTTTTAATAAATGTCATTCTGTTTTAAACCTGAAAACTGGCTGGGTTGTGAATTGCTTATTCCCTGTTCAGGACATTGTTCCCTGGTGTTAACCCTTGGTATCCTGTTGGTACCGTTACAATTACTTTTGGGAAAACAATACCCAAGCTATAGAGGACACTGAATGCAAAACGGGTGGGTACACGAGGCGGCCCCTTCTGAGGGAACCACAGCCTGAAATAAACCAAACCCCGACCAAAAAAAAAAAAAAAAAAACTGCTTCCCCAGAAGCAGAAGGACCAAACAAAAATGGAAAGGACCAAGTAACTGCCCAACAGTTATAATAAAAAAAAAAAAAAACAAGGCACTTGGCTAGAGTCCGCCCAGAATCACTAGACTCCACCGAGCACAAAGGCCTCAGAGAAGACTAAGTACCACAGGCTTCAAGCCCACAAAGAAACGCACCCCCGACCCGAGGGAAGGGGGGACCTCCTCAATCTCCCAGAATGGAAGACGAAGAAGAGCTCAGATACAATAGTCCAAAAGGATCACCGGACAAACAACTAGGGCAATAAAGAACCCCCGAGCATAACTCCAAGAGCGCAACCAAGGTTGCAACAGGACAAAAACCATAAAGAACAAACCCTACCACCCGAGCAGAGATAAGGGAGGAAAAATCCCAGACCCCTATCTGCATGGCAGTCCAAGGGGCCAAGTAACGCCCCAATCCTGGAAACCTAGAGGGACAAGATTGACCCCCTCCCGCACTCAGTATAGAGCGACAGAGGAATAAAACCACTCCTGGGAACCGCTAAAAACAGCACCATAATATCTAACTATGCTCCAAATGAAGGCAAAGGCTTCCCTCTGCAAAAGGAGGTCTCAGCGGACGCAAGCCGCCAACACTAGCTAAACAAAATCTAGGAATCAGCACCAGGACTCTACCAGAGGAAAAGCTGTGAAGAAAAAAGGTGCAGAGCAACTCCCTCCCAAGAAGACAGGGAGGAAAGGATAGCACCCAAAAACCAGCAGAGAAATAGCTACCTGCTGAGGGAACGAAACCCTGTGAAACCTCCCACCTAAGGAAGGCCCAAATGATCTATCGATGATACGTGGTCAAGGCTCAACAGGGCCGTCAGATCCCTGACCCCCACTCCAAGGTAACGGACCCAGCATCGAAGCGACTGGCAAAGTCCGAAAGGACAAGGGAATGAAAACCACCAAGACCCTCAGGAATGAGGAGGGGATCCAGACACCCCCCCCCCCTCAAGGACGAGCTAGGGTTCCAGAACCCAGACACATCTCCCTTCCCAATAGAAGGGGCACTCCCAAATAGGGAGAGCCCATACTGAGACTATGGAAAGCAGCATGACACCAGAATACAACCTATCACATGACATCCTGCACACGAGGCAGGGAGGACCCCACTAAACAGAGATCGGGCGCATTCAGGGTGGAGTGGCCGTCGGCAACCTAAACGCCTAGCAGGGGCAACCGCAGGAAAAAGACAATCTCCAGAGCTCCAAAATATATGGAAGCAGCCGAGATACCGTAGGGGGAAACAAAAGGAGGGGGGGACAAAAGGGACAAAAACCCGAGCTTCCAGAAAACAGATGACCAGAAAACCAGCCCCAATGAAGGGGAAAAAGCGGCACAGCAACCCCGACCCCATAAGGGAGAGGTATAGTTGCCAAGGATTCATAAAAGGACAATCCAAGAAAAAGAATACCAATAGAGAAGACGAGAATCGCCACCGAACCTGGTATCATGGATATCCAAAGAGTCATCTGAACTTGCAACCTCATCGGGAAGAGAACTCTAGCTCAGAGGCCAAAGGACCTCAGGAACCCCCAGAGTAAGCCTTAGCAGGATCCGACCATGGTAACCCCGCCAACAATCAGGAACAGGACATTGAGGACTGAGCCCAATCCCCTCTGATTCCCCACCCAAAGAAATAACGAGGACCAGCCTAACGTCTAGGAATGAAAGGCCTCCCATAACATAAAATCAAGAAGAAGAAAAAAAAAAAAAAAAAACACAACTCAGAGTGAGCAAACTCGGCACCCCAACCGGGATAGCCAGTTATAACAGCCACCACATGGTTTATAAGACATCAAGGAGCAGAAAAAATAAAAAATAAAAATTAGTGCACGACCAGGACCAGCCTGATTATATAGGGCACCTTGGAACTGTCCAAGGCCAAAGAAAAGTCAAATCCCTAGTAGGGATAGGCAAAAACAAACAATAGACATAACAATGTCCTTATACTAATTATCAAACTTCCGCTAAAGAGACCACAAAACCGCTTGTATCAAATTCCAGAAAAGAAATGTTTTCCAAAAGGAAAAAACTATAAACATGAGCTACTCAAAATGAAATAAAATACATACTAACCGTATCAAAATAAATGAAGGCAGCACCTGCAAGTGAACGCCCAAGAAGAATACACACAGACACACACACAAACAGGACCAGTCAGTGGCCCAATTCTTCCAAAGCTCAGAACTGAAATAAGATACCCCAAAAAAATTAAAAATAGAGACAAGGAGATTGACTTTATCCCCATGCGTCTAATCCAGCTTGCCGTCCGGAACGGAAGACCGAGGATCCATCGACCCATTAGAACTGGAATCCTCTAGCACTTCCAAAAACATGCCTCAGAAGGACACGAAGGTGTGCCAGTCTATAACAAAAGGCAAGACTTACCTCAGAGGAAACCACTTCCCCGGAGGGCTAATCTGACCCAGACAATCCCACGCCTGACAAGCCCTGGTTATAGCAGAACACAGACAGTATCTTCTAGGAAGATGTAAATGCACCAACGCCATAGATATGGCTGTGCAAAACCATGCCATAACCTCTGGAGGAAACAAGCCGCCTTTCGGAGAAGGGGTAATGGCATTTGGTACACCTGCTTGCGTAGCAAAACAAGGATCTAGGGCGCGCGCCCCTGCAGATTATGGAATCCTCAGGGGCGGATGGCTCGGCGGACTCTAAGTTCCCCCGATTCGGGAGAAAAAAAGCACTCTAAAGCCGCATTCAGAACATAACTGATGGGCATGGATTACCCGGGCCATTTTATATTCTTTGCAAGAAGTAGAATCTGAATCAGAGACATCCATCTTCACAAAATCAGAATTCTCCCTAACATGGTGATTGAAATTATGGATAAAAAGTAAACGGCACCTTACACCCCCAATGGCTGGGGCACTCACCACCTCCTATGACCCAGACAACTTGCTTAACAGACTCTCCGTTGCCACGCAGTCAGGAATACAGAAAAGAACAGAAACGTGACCACGCCGGTATGTTCCGAAATAGCCACGAGCCCAAGAATCACTACACATTAGCAGACAAAATCACATAACAAACATGATTAAAGGGACACTGAGCCCAAATTTTTTTATTTTGTGATTCAGATAGAGCATGCAATTTTAAGCAACTTTCTAATGTACTCCTATTATCAAATTTTCTTCATTCTCTTGGGATCTTTATTTGAAATGCAAGAATGTAAGTTTAGATGCCGGCCCATTTTTGGTGAATAACCTGGGTTTTATTCTTGCTGATTGGTGGATAAATTCATCCACCAATAAGAGTGCTGTCCAGAGTTCTGAACCAAAAAAGAAGCTTAGATGCCTTTTTCAAATAAAGATTGCAAGTGAACGAAGAAAAATTGATAATAGGAGTAAATTAGAAAGTTGTTTAAAATTGCATGCTCTATCTGAATCACGAAAGAAAAATTTTGGGTTCAGTGTCCCCCCCTGTTCAATAACCTCCCTCAGGATATTTTAACCCTTGATTCCAAAGATAAAGGAGTCCCACTGAGACCCTGACTTATTCATATACATTACATACTAATATTGAAAGTAAAATTAAATGATCTTGCCGGAATCTACGCCGTGGAACAGGAACACGGCCCTTCAAGTGGTACAGATAGTAGCATCGCTTCTGACATGGACTTGAGCGAAGAAAGCAGGCAGCGAAACTCGTCAAAGCCAATTGCCTATGGAGCTGTTATAAAAAGGGATGGTTTTGCAGAAAGACTCACACCTCCATCTCTGGACTAACTTTCATCCATGCTCTCACTGAGAGGCTGACAGGACTACTTAAAGTGATGGTAAACCCTAGCGTTTGGGAAACGCTAGGATTTACAATCGTAACAAATAAAGGGGACTTTCATTCATGAAGTATAAAATACTTCATTCTGAAAGCCCCTTTATTTGTTAGCAGCGTTTGCTGCGCTGAGCTGCTAAAGGCAGCCCACGGCAGAACTCAATTTGGCTGAGAGGTGACGTTTCCACCTCTTAGCCAATAGCCGTGCGGGAAATACAGCTTGGCGCCACAAAACCTGGCGCCAAGCTGTATTTCCCGCACGGCTATTGGCTAAGAGGTGGAAACGTCACCTCTCAGCCAAATTGAGTTCTGCCGTGGGCTGCCTTTAGCAGCTCAGCGCAGCAAACGCTGCTAACAAATAAAGGGGCTTTCAGAATGAAGTATTTTATACTTCATGAATGAAAGTCCCCTTTATTTGTTACGATTGTAAATTCTAGCGTTTCCCAAACGCTAGGGTTTACCATCACTTTAAAACTCCAATCCCATTCCGAAAAGTACTACTGCCCATAAGAGAATAAACCAAAATCTTCCGACACTTCTCTGTAAACCTCCTGTGATGAAAGGCAAAGAATGACTGGGGGATGAGGGAAGTGGGGGAGGTATTTATGCCTTTGGCTGCGGTGTCTTTGCCTCCTCCTGGTGGCCAGGATCTGTATTTCCCTAAATTAATGAATGCAGCTGTGGACTCACCCCATTTAAGAAGAAAAAAGAGCTGAATGCCCTTTTAAAGACAATGGGTAGTATTTTTTAGTGTTAGTTTTTTTTATTTTGGGGGGGTTTTTACTGTTAGGGGGGGAGCTGTTTAACTGAGGGCAATGGCCTACAAAAAGGCCCTTTTAAGGGCTATTGGTAGTTTAGATTAGGGGGTGTTTTTATTGGGGGGGGGGCATTTTATTTTCATAGGGATTAGGTATAATTTAAAAAAAAAAAAAAGTTTTATTTTTTTCTGTAATGTTAGACTTTTACTTTTTGTAATTTAATATTAGGTTTTTTAAATTTTAATTGTAATATAGTAGTAATTGGGGTTAATTTAGGGGGTGTTAGGTTAGGGGGCTTAGTAATTAAATGAATTATTTGTGTTGTGGGGGGGTTGGCGGTATAGGGGTTAATATATTAATTAGGGTTATTGCGAGGTGGGGTTTGGCAGTTTAGGGGTTAATAGGTTTATTGCAATGTGGGGGTTGGTGGTTAAGGGGTTAATATTTTAATTATGTTATTTGCGGATTAGGGGTCAATTACTTTACTGATATTTTCGGAATCCACCTGGATGCAGCTTCACTGCATTTAGGTGGATTCTTTTGGCTGCACGAACAGCCAACATTCTTTTGGCAGCCTTGCGCAGCCAACATTCCTTTGAGGATGCGTGTGTAACTGGCAACGGCCACTTTACAAACGCAATTATAGTATAGATTTTTCTTTTTTGTGAAAATGTAAAATACATAGAAAGCAGAAATATTTAAACTGTAATTCGGTAGTGACAGATGTTATCAACTGCACAGCTTTCCAAATGTCACTGCACCTATTAATACAGCCTGTGCAGTACCATGCTATAAACATATAAAGAGATCAACACACATCAGAAATAGTCTGGTGGTTTCCCAAAAGATTATGTGATTTAATAAATCAGGAAAGCAGTATGAAAGATGTTGGCAAAACTGAAATCCTGCAAAGCAAAAAACTTGATGTAAATATTAGTCTATCACGAGAAATACTGCATAGCAAGTCATGTGAGGAAGAAGCAGCAGGAAACCAATTTAAACCTGCCGCACATTGAGGGGAGTTTTATTCACACTTTTGGAGAAAAATAAACGAAAACATCTTTCTGCACAGCAGATAAAGAGATTACAAGGAAATTTGATACGGAACCAGCAATGCAATTTAATTTAAAACCTACAGATTAGTGAAGAAAGGACCCAAAGTGTTCATTTTGTTTCTATTAATTAAAATATACACTTAAATTATCAGACTGCTTCTCTAAAATCAATATTCCACTTAAAGCATTGCGATTACCACTGTGCTTGTACCTGTGATGCCTTGGCTAGAAGCACATGTACATTACAAAAATATATCTAATATGCATTTAAACCAACAAAAGAAAAGCACTGACCTTAAAGGGAAATAAAAGCAAATACTATTGAGTTACATGCAAACTGGGCAATAATAAAATGCTCTGTGTGCTTAAAGGGACAGGAAACCAAACCAAAAAAAAAAAAAAAAATCTCATGATTTGGATAGAACATACAATTTTAAACAACTTTACAATTTACTTATATTATGAAATTTGCTTGATTGCCTTGTTATCCTTTGCTAAAGGAACAGCATTGCACTGCTGGCAGCTAGCTGAACACATCTAATTAGCCAATTACAAGATACAAAATATTGTGCAGGCACCAATCAGCAGCTAGTACTCAACTATTGTAGGATATATGCATATTCTTTCAACAAGGAATACCAAGAGAAAGAAGCACATTTGAAAATAGAAGTGAATAAAAAAAAAAAAAAAAAGTCTTAAAATGACATGCTCTCTGAATCATGCACGTTTTATTTTGACTTTCCTATCTCTTTAACACCTTCCAAATTAGTTGAACAGTGAACCAATGACAAGAGGCATGTGTGTTTAGTCAGCAGCTAGCTCCCAATAGTACATCACTGCTCTTGAGTCTAGGTATGCTCTTCAACAAATACAATATGAAAGAAGTAAATTTGATAGAAGAAATGTGAAAAGTCTCTTAAAAATTGCCTGCTCCATCTAAACCAGAAAGTTTAAAAACATAATTTATGTAAGAACGAACGGGAGGGACAAGACAGATGGTTAAACAGAAGGCACCACTGCTTGAAGAACTTTTCTCCCAAAAATAGCCTCCGAAGAAGCAAAAGTATCAAATTTGGAAAAAGGTATGAAGTGAAGACCAAGTTGCAGCCTTACAAATCTGTTCAACAAAAGCATCATTTTTAAAAGCCCATGTGGAAGCCACCGCTCTAGTAGAGTGAGCTGTAATCCTTTTAGGAGGCTGCTGTCCAGCAGTCTCGTATGCCAAATGGATGATGCTTTTCAGCCAAAAAGAAAGAGAGGTAGCCGTAGCTTTTTTACGTTTTCCAGAATAGACAACAAACAAGAAGATGTTTGACGGAAATCTTTGGTTGCTTGCAAATAAAACTTCAAAGCACGAACCACGTCCAAGTTGTGCAACAGGCGCTCCTTCTTAGAGGAAGGATTAGGACACAGAGAAGGAACAACAATTTCCTGATTGATATTCCTATTAGTAACAACCTTAAGAAGGAACCCAGGTTTGGTACGCAAAACCACCTTATCAGCATGGAAAACAAGATAAGGCGAGTCGCATTGCAATGCAGATAGTTCAGAAATTCTTTGAGCCAAAGAGATAGCAAGTTAGCAACTAAAAACAGAACTTTCCAAGATAGAAGCTTAATATCTATGGAATGCATAGGTTCAAACAGAACCCCTTGAAGAACCTTAAGAACTAAATTCAAACTCCATGGCGGAGCAACAGGATCCTAGGAATCCTGATCTTACTCCATGAGTAGCCTTTAGATTCGCACCAATAAAGATATTTACGCCATATCCTAGTGACAGGCTTTAGAGTCTGAATCAAGGTATCTATGACCGACTCAGAGAAACCCCGCTTAGATAAAATCAAGCGTTCAATCTCTAAGCAGTCAGCTGCAGAGAAACTAGATTTGGATGCTGGAACGGACCTTGAATCAGAAGGTCCTGTCTCAGTGGCAGAGTCCACGGTGGAAGAGATGACATGTCCACCAGGTCTGCATACCAAGTCCTGCGTGGCCACGCAGGTGCTATCAAAATCACAGAAGCTCTCTCCTATTTGATTCTGGCAATCAAACGAGGAAGGAGAGGAAATGGTGGAAACACATAAGCCAGGTTGAACAACCAGGGTAATTCTAGAGCATCTATCAGTACTGCCTGAGGATCCCTTGACCTGGACCCATAACAAGGAAGTTTGGCGTTCTGACGAGACGCCATCAGATCCAATTCTGGTGTGCCCCATTGCTGAATCAATTGTGCAAACACCTCCGGATGGAGTTCCCACTCCCCCGGATGAAAAGTCTGACGACTTAGAAAATCTGCTTCCCAGTTCTCCACTCTTGGGATATAGATTGCTGATGGCACTTTTTTCTAGTGGGGCAAGTGACCATCATTTTTAAAATTGTGAACAGCTGTATCCTAGGGGGGCAAGTGAACCCACATTTGAAAGTGGGGGTATGAAATTTAAAATGGGGGGGTGTAATATGTTCCTTCTAGCCCACACAGAAGGGGAGATAGGGGCTCCTCTGGTGATACAGCATTTTAAATGCTGGTGCAGGTATTCACCATTTTTACAGCGATCTCCTGCATCTTACAGGGGCAAGTGTACCCTCATTTGAAAGGAATAGATTAGGTTAACTGAACATCTAAATAAAACAACCACAAAGACAAAGCACATAACTGGAAGGGGGGGAGGGAATATATATATATATATATATATATATATATATATATATATATATATATATATATATATATATATATATATATATATATATATGTATGAAGCATGAAGAGTACTATAGAGAATGTCATATAAAAAGCACACACTTAAAAAAAAAAAAAAAAAAGTCTGGCTCCTAAGTATATTGGTTGTCTCATAGAATAAATTTATTAAGCCCTGACATACCTTTTCTGCAATGTGCTGTTACCCTATACACACTGGAGTTCAGTAAGGGGGAGGAAATTTAAAAGAGAGGAACGTAGTAAATATTTACACTGAGATAGAACTGAACAGTGACACCTGCAGGTAGAAATTAAAAGTGCATGCATTTTTTTTATACTGTCATGGCCGGTCTTTCTGCAGACACTACAGTTTCTACAATTAGATCGCACATTGTGCAGTGTTCAGCCTTGGAGCCAATGCCATATTCTTGGCATTAATTCTGATAATCTCATCACAAATAAAAGCATTCACTGACCTTAGAAGTTCCAAATAATGTTGCAATTTTTCATCTACAGAATTTAAAATTTGCTCAAATAAATGACCAAAGATGAGTGGCTGCTGCAACACAAGCAATACTTATAGCTCTCTTAAATGGACAGCCTAGTCAAAATTAAACTTTCATGATTAAGATAGGGGATGCAATTATAATCAAATTTCCAATTTACTTTTATCATCAAATTTGCTTTGTTCTCTTGGTATTCTTTGCTGAAAGCTAAAGCTAGGTAGGCTTATATGCTAATTTTTAAGCCTTGGAAGGGCATCTCAAATCTCAGTGCATTTTTATGTTTTTCACAGCTAGTTCATGTGTGCCATATAGATAACATTGTGCTCACTCCCGTGGAGTTATTTATGAGTAAGCACTGATTGGCTAAAATGCAAGTCTGTCAAAAGAACTAAGATAAATTCTGGAGTAGACTGTCCCTTTAAACTAGAAACCTGCTTGTTGAAAAGTTTTTCTGTGAATGGACTCCAACTTTCTGTCTATAGGGTCCTTAAAATACATATCTTCCAAAGGAATTGAGGCGTGCTTTGCTAAAGTTGAAATTCCCCCATCGGGATAGTTTCCCAAAGCTCTACAATAGAAGCCAGCAAGAGAAACATACTTTTAAACTTAAAAAAAGAGATAAAATGAAGGCATGTATGTATGTATGTATGTATGTATGTATGTATGTATGTATATAGCCTGTGGGCTAAGTGACTGCATAAAGCATTTCTACAAACCTTGGAGATGCACCCATTATTACAGTGCTTGCCAACTGCAGAAAAAAATGCTTCCAGTAGAGGGCCCATCCAGTGCTGTGCAAGCAACAGCAGAGGATATGTGTGTGGAGCACAACAACCACCCAACAGGAGGAGGCTAAGGGACCGGTCCCTGCGACAACTGTGGCAGGCATGTGACAAACTCCCATAGGGTGTAAATGTGAGAGAAATTGGCCTCAAATCGGTCCGAGAACCCCTCTCAAGAAAGAATCTGGATTACCTCGATTTTTCACCTTCCTCCTGTGAAGGCAAATAGAAGACTGGCAAACCAGAGAAGTGGGAGAGATTGAGTGCTATTAGCGTTTTGTCTACTAGTGGCCCGGAGTTGAATCTCAGAAGTAAAAGCTTGTGGACTCTTACCACCTTAAGAAAACAGAATTTATGTTTACCTGATAAATTACTCTCTCTTGTGGTGTATCCAGTCCACGGATTCATCCTTTACTTGTGGGATATTCTCCTTCCCAACAGGAAGTGGCAAAGAGCACACAGCAGAGCCATCCATATAGTGCAGGAGTTGAAAATCGCATTGCAAATTAGCGGCATTCAAAAAAAGAAAATTTTAAAATGTCTCTTGAATAAATCTGTTTCCTTTTCTCTTGGTCGAACGTAGAAATGTAGTAATAAAAAAGATGCAATGCTCATACTAACGTCTTACATTCAGAATCAACATCTTTGCAGACTGGGAAAGGCTAGGGTGCGGGTTTGAATTTTTTTTTCTCTGAGAGCAAGTCAACAAGCAATGCACTGCTGCTTTGCAGCGCTACTGCATATTTGACTGTTCACTTCAAACATCACTTTGCTCTGGATGCTCTGTGCTAAGGAAAACCATACACAGTAAAGCCAGAGCACAGCTCTGTTTAAAGAGAACTGTCTGATGTGGAGCAGCACTACAAAGTTAAATCGCTAACAGTGCCTGCATGGGTTCTGTTCTTTCTGCAGACATGCTGCATTTTCTGCGATGACATCTCAGATCACTGTATGTTCTGCCTTGAGGGCCAAATCTTATGGTAGATTTTCCTGGTGACAGGCTTTCTAGCCTGAATCAGAGTATCGATAACCGACTCAGAGAAACCACGCTTTGATAGAATTAGGCGTTCAATCTCCAAGCAGTCAGACGCAGAGAAATTAGATTTGGATGTTTGAAAGGACCCTGTATTAGAAGGTCCTGCCTCATTGGCAGTGTCCATGGTGGCACAGATGACATGTCCACTAGGTCTGCATACCAAGTCCTGCGTGGCCACGCAGGCGCTATTAGAATCACCGAAGCCCTCTCCTGCTTGATTCTGGCAACCAGACGAGGGAGGAGAGGAAATGGTGGAAAAACATAGGCCAGATTGAAGGACCAAGGCGCTGCTAGAGCATCTATCAGCACCGCCTGGGGATCCCGGGACCTGGACCCGTAAAGAGGAAGCTTGGTGTTCTGACGGGACGCCATCAGATCCAATTCTGGAGTGCCCCATAGCTGAGTCAGCTGGGCAAATACCTCCGGGTGGAGTTCCCACTCCCCCGGTGAAAAGTCTGACGACTTAGAAAATCCACCTCCCAGTCGTCTACTCCTGGGATGTGAATTGCTGAGAGGTGGCAAAAGTGATCCTCCGCCCACCTGATTATTTTGGTTACTTCCATCATTGCTAAGGAACTCCTTGTTCCCCCTTGATGATTGACATAAGCTACAGTCGTGATGTTTGACTGAAATCTGATGAATTTGGCCGCAGCTAGCTGAGGCCATGCCTGAAGCGCGGATCGCCCTCAGTTCCAGAATGTTTATTGGGAGAAGAGCTTCTTCCCGAGACCATAAGCCCTGAGCTTTCAGGGAGTCCCAGACTGCACCCCAGCCTGGCGTCTGTCATTACGATGATCTACTCTGGTCTGCGGAAACACATTCCCTGACACAGGTGATCCAGAGACAACCACCAGAGAAGAGAATATCTGGTCCCCGGGTCCAACTGTATTTGAGGAGACAAATCTGCATAATCCCCATTCCACTGTTTGAGCATGCGTAGTTGCAGTGGTCTGAGGTGTATCCGTGCAAAAGGGACTATATGTCCATTGCCGCTACCATTAGTCCGATTGTCTCCATGCACTGAGCTACAGATGGCCGAGGAATGGAATGAAGAGCTCGGCAAGTAGTTAAGAGTTTTAGCTTTCTGACCTCCGTCAGAAATATTTTCATTTCTACCGAGTCTATTAGTGTTCCTAGGAAGGGAACTCTTGTGAGGGGGGAGAGAGAACTCTTTTTGATGTTCACCTTCCACCCGTGAGACCTCAGAAAGGCCACTACAATTTCCGCGTGAGACTTGGCTCTTTGGAAAGTCGACGCCTGAATTAAGATGTTGTCTAGATAAGGCGCCACTGCTATGCCTCGCGGTCTTAGAACCGCCAGGAGGGACCCTAGCACCTTTGTCAAAATTCTGGGAGCAGTAGCCAACCCGAAAGGAAGAGCCACAAACTGGTAATGCTTGTCCAGAAAGGCAAACCTGAGAAACTGGTGATGATCTTTGTGGATAGGAATGTGCAGATACGCATCCTTTTGATCCACGGTAGTCATATTGACCCTCCTGGATCATTGGTAAGATTGTCCGAATGGTCTCCATCTTGAATGATGGGACTCTGAGGAATTTGTTTAGAATTTTGAGATCCAGGATTGGTCTGAAAGTTCCTTCTTTCTTTGGAACCACAAACAGGTTTGAGTAAAAACCCAGCCCTTGTTCCGCAATTGGAACTGGGTGGATCACTCCCATTGTATGTAGGTCTTCTACACAGTGTAAAAACGCCTCTTTCTTTGTCTGGTCTGAAGACAGACGAGAAATGTGGAACCTTCCCCTTGGAGGAGAGTCCTTGAATTCTAGAAGATATCCCTGGGATACAATCTCTAAGGCCCAGGGATCGTGTACATCTCTTGCCCAGGCCTGAGCGAAGAGAGAGAGTCTGCCCCCTAATATATCCGGTCCCGGATCTGGGGCTACCCCATCATGCTGTCTTGGAGGCAGCTGCAGTCTTCTTGGCCTGTTTACCCTTGTTCCAGCCCTGGTAAGGTTTCCAGGCTGCCCTGGGTTGTGAAGAGTTACCCTCTTGCTTTGCAGCAGGGGAGGATGAAGAGAGACCGCTCCTGAAATTCCGAAAAGAACGAAAATTATTTTGTTTGTTCTTTGTCTTGAAGGACTTGTCCTGGGGGAGAGCATGGCCTTTTCCCCCAGTGATTTCTGAAATAATCTCTTTCAATTCAGGCCAGAAGAGGGTCGTTCCTTTGAAAGGGATGTTCAATAGTTTGGATTTTGATGACACATCGGCCGACCAGGACTTTAGCCATAGCGCCCTGCGCGCTAAAATGGTGAAACCTGAATTCTTTGCCGCTAACTTAGCTAGTTGGAAAGCGGCATCTGTGATAAAAGAATTAGCCAGCTTAAGAGCCTTAATTCTGTCCATAATGTCCTCATATGAGGTCTCCGTCTGGAGCACATCTTCCAGCGCCTCGAACCAGAAAGCAGCTGCAGTAGTTACAGGAACAATGCACGCAATAGGTTGGAGAAGAAAACCTTGTTGAACAAAAATTCTTAAGTAAACCCTCTAATTTTTTATCCATAGGGTCTTTAAAAGCACAACTGTCTTCAATTGGTATAGTTGTGCGTTTAGCAAGTGAAGAAACAGCCCCCTCCACCTTAGGGACCATCTGCCACGAGTCCCGCATGGGGTCAGATATGGGGAACATTTTCTTAAAAAACAGGAGGGGGAACAAACGGAATACCTGGTCTATCCCACTCCCTAGTAACGATATTCGCAATCCTCTTAGGGACCGGGAACACATCAGTGTAAACAGGAACTTCTAGGTACTTGTCCATTTTACACAATTTCTCTGGAACCACCAAAGGGTCGCAGTCATCCAGAGTAACGAATACCTCCCTGAGCAATAAGCGGAGGTGTTCTAGTTTAAATTTAAAAGCCAACGTATCTGAATCTGTCTGAGGAGCAACCTTTCCCGAATCGGAAATTTCTCTCTCAGACAGCCCATCCCTTGCACCTACTTCAGAGCGTTGTGAGTGTATATCTGATACGGCTACTAAAGCGTCAGAATGCTCAGAATCTGTTCTTAAAAACAGAGCTATCACGCTTTGCAGGTAACACGGGCAGTTTAGATAAAAACACAGAGGGTATTATTCATAACTGCCGCCATGTCTTGTAAGGTAAAAGAGTTAGACGCACTAGAGGTGCTAGGCGTCGCTTGAGCGGGCGTAACTGGTTGTGACACTTGGGGAGAGGTTAACGGGCTAACCTCATTACCTTCTGCCTGAGAATCATCTTGGGCCACATTTTTAAGTGCAACAATATGTTCTTTAAAGTGTATAGACATATCAGTACAAGTGGGACACATTCTGAGAGGGGGTTCCCCCATGGCTTCTAAACACATTGAACAAGGATTTTCCTTGGTGTCAGACATGTTTAACAAACTAGTAGCAAGACAAACAGGCTTGGAAATCACTTTAATCAAGTATAAACACACTTTGAAAAAAACGTTACTGTACCTTTAAGAAATAAAAAAGGCACACAATTTTACTGAACAGTGAAAAATGCAGCAAACTTTTCAAAATGTTTACAGTTTGTACCTAAAGCATTAGTAAGATTGCACCACTAGCAATAAAAACGATTAACCCCTTAATGCCCAAACCGGATTGACAGTAAGCCAACAACCGGTTAAAAAAGCTTCAGCACCTTGCCACAGCTCTGCTGTGGCCCTACCTGCCCTTAGGAACCAGATTTGTGGGGAAAAAGATTCTTATAGGCCCTCAAACTGCAGCAGGACCCTCCATGTGAAACAGCCTGAACTTCTAGTCAAATAAACTGCACATCTGAGGCGCAAAATTAGGCCCCTCCCACCTTACTCCAGTGCTGTGAGGCCTAAAGAAACACTCCTAAGTGTTTTAATAATAGCCATGTGGTTAACAACCCCTGAAAGAAACCCAAAGGAGCCTTCAAAGTGTCTCAAACGATATTTTTCAATAAAAACCGTTTGCCATTAAGTAGTGTCAACCAGCATAAACTAGCCCTGTTATGTAAGCTTGCAATTCTATACTTAGTCTCTGAATACAGCTTACCCTTCCCTCATGGGGATATTAACAGTCTTTTCTAGCATTATCACAGTCTTATCTAAAAATAAATGACTGAACATACCTCATTGCAGCCTAACCTGCAAACCGTTCCCCACAACTGAAGTTTTCTTGTACTCCTCAGTCCTTTGTGGGAACAGCAGTGGATTTTAGTTACAACATGCTAAAATCATCTTCCTCCCTGCAGAACTCTTCATCTCCTTTCTGCTAGAGAGTAAATAGTACACACCGGTACCATTTAAAATAACAAACTTTTGCTTGTAGAGAATAAAAACTACATTTCTAACACCACATTCACTTTACCCTTCCGATTGCTTAGAGCCGGCAAAGAGAATGACTGGGGGGTGGAGCTGGAGGGGGAGCTATATGGACGGCTCTGCTGTGTGCTCTCTTTGCCACTTCCTGTTGGGAAGGAGAATATCCCACAAGTAAAGGATGAATCCGTGGACTGGATACACCTTACAAGAGAAAGGAAGTTATTTTACCTCTCAGATTTTCACATGATATTTTCTAGTCACCTTTTTAAAGAAATGCTGCCAGTCTAGATTTTAAGTCAATAAAAAAATTCCACTAAGCAACGTTTCTTTTTAGGCTTTAAAAATTAAACCCTTTATAGTTGGTAAAGTAATTTGATTTCACCAATCTGAAATTATTCAGTATAATATTGGACATGCTAAACCCACCACCTCACACTGTTATTAATGTGTTTGCCTTTTTGTTTTATGCTTGCTTTAAGAATGTCAACACTTTGCTGTCTTAGTGAAACACCACATTGTTTTGCTGAATGATGGTTAAAATCTGGCTGTAATTTCACACTACTAGGATCTGGAACACAGTGTTCACCCATGTAACTGAGATTACGATGAAGCACCTGCTCATCTTCTCTGCAACCACCTTATTTCATGGCCTCACTGTGGGAATCCACTGCCCACAGTTCTGTGTCTATTTGCAGATGATGGCTTGAAGCACTTTTTCAAGTACAAACAATGGTATTTAACTAACTTGCTAGCCACAAAAATGCACATTTTTCTAAACCTATAGTAGAATTGCTTTGAAACATTAATTTTGTACACAGAACGGTTTTCCAATGCAAGGATTAATTGAATTAAATCATACTTTAAAAGGGATATGAAGAACAATTTTTTTTTCCTTTCACGATTCAAAGATAGAGCATGCAATTTTAAGCAACTTTCTAATTTAGTCCTATTAACAATTTCTCTTCGTTCTCTTGGTATCATTTGAAAAAGCAGGAATGTAAGCTTAGGACACCGAATATTTTTGGTTCAGCACCTGGGTAGCGCTTACCAATAGGTGACTATATTAGGAGCTGTATAACTCTTACAGAAAGGAAGAACAAAAAAAAAAGTTATGGGAATATGCCCCGATTATGCAATTGTATATGCTACCATTGGATATAAATTGAAAATAGTGAGGCAACCTGCATTTGTATATTTGACATGGAAAGACCCCTTGCCGATTTGAGGAGGAGATGTGTATACATACATACATAATTTTTTCCAACATAAAAAATACCTTTAGAAGTGGCTGTAAAGCATTGATTTGTGATTTCTTGCAAACCAGCTCCATCTAGTGGTTGCTTTTAGCACATTTGTGAAATGGCTCTTTTACTTTCACTTTCTGTTCTCATAAGCAGCCGATCAATCTAGAAATCTAAAAGCAGAGCCCATGCAGGAATGAAGAGCAGAGAAAGCCACTTATATTTCCCCCTAGGGACGTCTGCAGTCTGAAACTTAGGGTTTGTAAACATTATGGAACCTCACACCAAATCTCCTGCTCTCTGAAAAACGGCTTAAATACATAGCAGATGCAGTTAACCCCACGGCTCCCAAAAAGGCTAAAACTGCAGTCCCCTCTGCAGCTGGGTTAACTTAACTGCATCTATAATGTATTTTATATCAGCAAGGCACAGCATTTCTGAAAGGAGCAGCCCCCCACCCCTACTGCTATATGCCTGTAATGGATTCCTGGACAGGAGCAGGGCTCATTTTCAGTCAAAAATAAAATGTTTAAAAAAGAAAAAAAATTATATATACACAGGTAGCCCTCAGTTTACGCCGGGGTTAGGTTCTAAAAGGAATGGTTGTAAATCGAAACCGTTGTAAATTGAAACCCAGTTTATAATGTAAGTCAATGGGAAGTGAGGCATATAGGTTCAGGCCCCTCTCAAAATAGTCATAAGCAACACCTATTACATTATTTTTAAAGCTTTGAAATGAAGACTTTAAATGCTAAACAGCATTATACACCTAATAAAATAATCACACAACACAGAATATGTAATTAAACTAAGTTAAATTAACAAAAACATTTGCTAAACAGCATTATAAACCTAATAAAATAATCGCACACCACAGACTTCACTTGCATTTTTCTGCAAACAGTTCTTTCTATGCATTCCAATCTGGACTGATTTATAGACAGGAAGATCTTGTTCCTTTGAAATCTGCTCAATAGTTCAGGTCTGGTTAAACTGATTCATTTCAGCTTGCTTGGCTGCAACACAAGCGGACAGCTCCACCTACTGGCCATTTTAATAAATGAACTGCTTCTCAATGCTTTTAAATAGTAGTCACATGACTGGAAAAAAAGGTTGTTATTCTGAAACGGTGTAAATTGAATATACACACATACATACGTGTCTTACACTGCTTCATTTGTTAATCATACCACTGTCCACAGTTAGAATGACTGTCCAAGAAAACATGACAATGTTGTGTCATAAGACCTAAAAACTGGCTAGTGGCTACTATTTAATCACATCACAGGTAGAAAATTTTATTTTAACTATTTTGTGGTTTGTATTTTTATGCTCCAAAAGTGTAATGGACATTGAGAAACATGTACATTAAGATTCTGTAGTGTTAAATAAACTTTATAATGCAAAAACATAATTTATGCTTACCTAATAAATGTATTTCTCTTGTGATGTATCCATTCCAAGGATTATCCATTACTTGTGGGATAGTCTCCTTCCCAACAGGAAGTTGCAAGAGGATCACCCACAGCAGAGCTGCTATATAGCTCCTCCCCTAACTGCCATATCCAGTCATTCGATCGAAAACAAGCAGAGAAAGGAGAAACCATAGGGTGCAGTGGTGACTGTAGTTTAAAATTAAAAAATACCTGCCTTAAAATTACAGGGCGGCCGTGGACTGGATACACCACAAGAGAAATAAATTTATCAGGTAAGCATAAATTGTGTTTTCTCTTGTAAGGTGTATACAGTCCACGGATCATCCATTCCTTGTGGGATACCAATACCAAAGCTAAAGTACACGGATGAAGGGAGGGACAAGGCAGGTACTTAAACGGAAGGCACCACTGCCTGTAAGACCTTTCTCCCAAAAATAGCCTCCGAAGAAGCAAAAGTATCAAATTTGTAGAATTTTGAAAAAGTATGAAGCGAAGACCAAGTCGCCGCCTTGCAAATCTGTTCAACAGAAGCCTCATTTTTAAAGGCCCATGTGGAAGCCACAGCTCTAGTAGAATGAGCTGTAATCCTTTCTGGAGGCTGCTGTCCAGCAGTCTCATAGGCTAAGCGGATTATGCTTCTTAGCCAAAAAGAAAGAGAGGTTGCCGAAGCCTTTTGACCTCTCCTCTGTCCAGAGTAGACAACAAAGCAAGCAGATGTTCGACGAAAATCTTTCGTAGCTTGTAAGTAAAACTTTAAAGCACGAACCATGTCCAGATTATGTAAAAGACGTTCCTTCTTTGAAGGATTAGGACACAAAGACGGAACAACAATCTCTTGATTGATATTCTTATTAGATACCACCTTAGGTAAAAACCCAGGTTTGGTACGCAGAACTACCTTATCTGCATGGAAGATCAGATAAGGAGAATCACATTGTAAGGCAGATAACTCGGAAACTCTACGAGCCGAGGAAATAGCTACCAAAAAAAGAACTTGCCAAGATAAAAGTTTGATATCTATGGAATCAAGAGGTTCAAACGGAACCTCCTGAAGAACTTTAAGAACCAAATTTAAGCTCCAAGGTGGAGCAACAGGTTTAAACACAGGCTTGATTCTAACTAAAGCCTGACAAAATGCCTGTACGTCTGGGACATCCACCAGACGCTTGTGCAAAAGAATAGATAGTGCAGAAATCTGTCCCTTTAAGGAACTAGCTGACAATCCTTTCTCCAATCCTTCTTGGAGAAAAGATAATATCCTGGGAATCCTGACCTTACTCCATGAGTAGCCCTTGGATTCACACCAATAAAGATATTTACGCCATATCTTATGATAGATTTTCCTGGTGACAGGCTTTCGTGCCTGAATTAAGGTATCAATGACTGACTCGGAGAAACCACACTTTGATAAAATCAAGCGTTCAATCTCCAGGCAGTCAGCCTCAGAGAAATTAGATTTGGATGGTTGAAAGGACCTTGAAGTAGAAGGTCCTGTCTCAGCGGCAGAGTCCATGGTGGAAAGGATGACATGTCCACCAGATCTGCATACCAAGACCTGCATGGCCACGCAGGCGCTATCAAGATCACCAATGCTCTCTCCTGCTTGATTTTGGCAATCAGACAAGGGAGCAGAGGAAACGGTGGAAACACATAAGCCAGGTTGAAGGACCAAGGTGCTGCTAGAGCATCTATCAGCGTTGCCTTGGGGTCCCTGGACCTGTATCCGTAACAAGGAAGCTTGGCGTTCTGGCGAGACGCCATGAGATCCAGTTCTGGTTTGCCCCAACAATGAATCAATTGTGCAAACACCTCCGGATGGAGTTCCCACTCCCCCGGATGAAAAGTCTGACGACTTAGAAAATCCGCCTCCCAGTTCTCTACACCTGGGATATGGATAGCCGATAGGTGGCAAGAGTGAATCTCTGCCCAGCGAATTATCTTTGAGACTTCTAACATCGCTAGGGAACTCCTTGTTCCCCCTTGATGGTTGATGTAAGCCACAGTCGTGATGTTGTCCAACTGAAATCTGATGAACCTCAGAGTTGCTAACTGAGGCCAAGTCTGAAGAGCATTAAATATATCGCTCTCAGTTCCAGAATATTTATTGGAAGGAGTGACTCCTCCTGAGTCCACGATCCCTGAGCCTTCAGGGAGTTCCAGACTGCACCCCAACCTAGAAGGCTGGCATCTGTCGTTACAATTGTCCAATCTGGCCTGCGAAAGGTCATACCCTTGGACAGATGGACCCGAGATAGCCACCAGAGAAGAGAATCCCTGGTCTCTTGATCCAGATTTAGTAGAGGGGACAAATCTGTGTAATCCCCATTCCACTGACTGAGCATGCAGAGTTGCAGCGGTCTGAGATGTAGGCGTGCAAACGGCACTATGTCCATTGCCGCTACCATTAAGCCGATTACTTCCATGCACTGAGCCACCGAAAGGCGAGGAATGGAATAAAGAACACGGCAGGAATTTTTAAGTTTTGATAACCTGGACTCCGTCCGGTAAATTTTCATTTCTACAGAATCTATCAGAGTCCCTAGGAAGGAAACTCTTGTGAGGGGGGATAAAGAACTCTTTTCCTCGTTCACCTTCCACCCATGCGACCTCAGAAATGCCAACACTATGTCCGTATGATACTTGGCAATTTGGAAGTTTGACGCCTGAATCAGGATGTAGTCTAAATAAGGGGCCACTGCTATGCCCCACGGCCTTAGGATCGCCAGAAGCGACCCCAGAACCTTCGTAAAAAATTCTTGGGGCTGTAGCTAACCCAAAGGGAAGAGCTACAAACTGGTAATGCCTGTCTAGGAAGGCAAACCTGAGAAACAGATGATCTTTGTGTATCGGAATGTGAAGATAAGCATCCTTTAAATCTACTGTGGTCATGTATTGACCCTCCTGGATCATAGGTAGGATGGTACGAATAGTCTCCATCTTGAATGATGGAACTCTGAGGAATTTGTTTAAGATCTTTAGATCCAAAATTGGTCTGAAGGTTCCCTCTTTTTTTGGAACCACAAACAGATTTGAGTAAAATCCCTGTCCCTCCTTTGGAACTGGATGGATCGCTCCCATAACTAGGAGGTCTTGTACACAGTTTAAGAATGCCTCTCTCTTTATCTGGTTTGCAGATAATTGTGAAAGGTGAAATCTCCCTTTTGGGGGGGAAGCTTTGAAGTCCAGAAGATATCCCTGGGATATAATTTCCAACGCCCAGGGATCCTGGACATCTCTTGCCCACGCCTGGGCGAAGAGCGAAAGTTACCGGATAGGGGGCCGATCCTTCATGCTGTCTTAGAGGCAGCAGCAGGCTTTTTGGCCTGCTTACCTTTGTTCCAGGTCTGGTTAGGTCTCCAGACCGTCTTGGACTGAGCAAAAGTTCCCTCTTGTTTTGCATTAGAGGAAATTGATGCCGCACTTGCCTTGAAGTTTCGAAAGGCACGAAAATTAGACTGTTTGGCCCTTGATTTGGACCTATCCTGAGGAAGGGCATGACCTTTTCCTCCAGTGATATCAGCAATAATCTTCTTCAAACCAGGCCCGAATAGGGTCAGCCCCTTGAAGGGAATGTTAAGCAGCTTAGACTTTGAAGTAACGTCAGCTGACCATGATTTAAGCCATAGCGCTCAGCGCGCCTGGATAGCAAAACCAGAATTCTTAGCCGTTATTTTAGTCAAATGAACAATGGCATCAGAAACAAAAGAATTGGCTAGCTTAA
>NC_069503.1:418212307-418217307 GCF_027579735.1 Bombina bombina | reverse complement strand
TGGGTGAGCCAATCACACAAGACATCTAAGTGCAGCAACCAATCAGCAGCTACTGAGCCTATCTAGATATGCTTTTCAGCAAATTATATCAAGAGAATGGAGCAAATTAGGTAATAGAAGTAAATTAGAAAGCTGTTTAAAATTGTATGTTCTTTCTAAATCATGAACGATTTGGGTTTCATGTCCCTTTAAGGAAGAATGGAGGAAAAAAAATAAAAATGAAAATATATGAGAGAGAGGGGAAAGAAAGAGTTTAAAGAGAAGATATGGCCTGAAAGAGAAGGGAGTGGGTAAAAACAGAGATTGAAGAGAGGAGGGAGTTGAGAAAGATGGATAAGAGCAAGAGATTTTTTTTTTTTTTTAATTAATAGTCTCCAGGTCTGCTATGATCTTCCATTATCTTCCATGACTGTCAGCACTCTCTGCATTCTCTCATTTTAACAACTTCCTTTTTCTATCCAGCTATTGTCTTACCCAGAACCCCTAGTTGATGATGTTTCTAACTGCTATGAACTTAGTTTTGTTAATTTATTACTGAACTAACATTTATATTACAAAATGTTTCACGATGGCTAAATATATGCAAAGAGGGGGTGAAGTAGTGGGTGGGATTAAAAGTGGCAAGTAACATTTTGTCCTGGCTAGTAGCTTAGGACTTGAAATTTTAAACCTTGATAGAAAAAAAAAAAAAAAAAAATAAAATAAATAAATAAATAAATAAATAAATATATTTATTAATATTAAACCTAGGTAGTCCAATGTCTTTGGCGTGTGGCAACAGAATATGGGCACATTGCAAAAATCTGTAAAAAGAGTTAAACATGGCAATAAGTAGTATTCCATTTTGATTGGCATAATGTAGGAATGCAATATTTTTAAAGTTTTTTTTTTTTTTTTTTTTAATACAGAGATCAAGAACATGTAGGGATTACTATTTGATTTATTTATGAAACCAGTAGACAGGAAGAACCTATTATATAATTGTTTCCATCCAGAAAGCCTGCCAAATTCTCTTCTTCCAAGTAGCTATCTTTTACAAGTTCCATCAACACTCCTTCCTTTTAAAATTTCTCTTTTTTCTCCCAAAACAGACAATACAATGGCAGTAGTACGTAGAACATTTTAGTTATATACACCGTTGTCTGTGTACTGCTGTCACTGTATTGTCTGTTATGGAAGAATAAAAGGATTATTTAAAAAAAAAAAAAAAAAAAAAAAGTGGTGTTGTCATGTATCTTAGATGGAATTGTGAGTACCTGTGGGAACCAGGCTGGGACAATAGCAACAGGTGGTGTGGGTATGCCGAGTGTGCCTCTCATTCTTTTAACATAATTGTTAGTGATGACATTGGGGCTGTAAGAAATGGCAAAAACAGAGAAAGGTTTTCCAAGGAAATGAATTGAAAAAGAAATTGCAAAGGTTAAAGACTATAGAAAACATATTGCAATAGATAAAAGCAAAAATTAAAAGGATTAGTATAGTGTTTTAGATACAATATGGCTCAGAAGATTATTAAAAAATATTGACAGATTACAGAAAGTACAACCCCATTTCCCCATTTCTAAAAAGCCTCCTTATGGCTCATAAATTATGGTGGATTTAAATTAAAAAAAAAAAATCTAAAAGATAGTTTCTAATGGTTATTCATCCTGAAATAGATTAGTTTTTATTTATATAGCAAGATGCTGTATATTCATAGCTGTAATGTAAACGTCACTCTCCCAGAGGTTTTTGGAAGATTATTTTGGGCATTTTTCTATATTTAAAAGTTATCACATACTATTTGTTTTGCAGTTCTCAAAACTGAATTTGTGTCTACAGAAACAACCATTAGGGTAAGGTATAAAAACATTTAGAGTTGAGAAATGGCAAAAAAAAAAAAAAAGTTATCTTTCATAATTATGTCCCTTTAAAGGTCTTTCAGATAGAAAGAAATCTCGAAATTGTATGCCCTGTTCTCAAATTGGCTTCATTCTCTTGGTATCCTTTATTGAAGAGCAATGATCTACTGGGGCGTAGCTGAACACAATGGGTAAGAGATTGACAAGCAGCTAGCTCACAGTAGTGTTTTGCTTCTGAGCCTACCTATATATGCTTTTCAACAATGAAAAACAAGAGATTGAAACAAATTAGATTTGGAAAATTGTTAATAGCATTTTCTTTCTGAATCATGAAAGTTTAACTTAATGTCCCTTTAATGCCATTGCTCCCCTGCAAATCTAGGTACACAGAATTAACCCATACTAAGTTTCAAGAAGATCAGTGAATAGAAGATTGTTTGGGGTGGAATAGATCTGCACAGATGTGAGGAGGGAGGGGCAAGCATTAAACATGCTATTTAAATTATTAAGGTAATAGATATATTTTTTTTTTTTTTAAGTGAAATAAATTTAATTTGCTTTTAAAGTTAATAATTTTTCTCCTTCCATTGAAGTACAGCTGAAAATATATAATATAAATGTTTAACCTATTAAACTGGAGATAGTTCACTTTCCAATGACTTCATTCATTCCAATGGTCTATCTATGCATATCTAATGATATATAACCAAATCAGTAATGGTCTGATATAAATGGAAAAATCTGAAAAGTTATTCTAAAAATGAAAACCATGGTTTATTTTGTAAAATAATGATGGTCCACAGTCCTCTATAACATATGGGATATATTTCCTACCACTAGGAGGAGGTCAATAACCCATACAAGAACTTTAAATCCCTCCTGCCTCCCAGTTTTGTTCCTGGCCTTGTAGGAGATTGTTGACAATAGAGGTTGTTCCAGATACTTGCATATGGATTACAAATATAGAGCTCAGACCTATGTGACACCCAGAGTCTGAGGAGTATCATTTACAAAGGAGAGAGAAAAGGACGCTTTGCAGCAGCTGAATAATACAAAGACACAGGAATACCCTGTTATGTGCACAGCATTTCCCTAACAGGACTTCAGCCATAACTACACTAAGGCGTTGCTGGGTCTAGTCCTTAGCCTCCCCCTGAGGGACTCTGGTATTTCCTACTGCAATCCTCTGCGGTACTCTATACCTGCACTGGATGGGCTCTCTACAGGATAGATATACAAACACAATTCCCAGGGCCTATTTAGATGCCGCACCAACCGGCTAAAATTTAAGCCATCAAGGTAAAATTAGCTAATATTATATGTTTCATGGTTTGTTTCTCATATTTATCATTTAATCAATAGATGTTAAATAACATTAAAAATGTAAATCTTTAATCGGCTTATGTTACTTTACTGATATATTCTCCCTTAAAAGGGAGAGTCTACACCAGAATTTGTATTGTTTAAAAAGATAGATAATCCCTTTATTACCCATTCCCTAGTTTTGCACAACCAACAATTATACAAGTACACTTTTTACCTTCGTAATTACCTCTGTATCTAAGCCTCTGCAAACTGCCCCCTTATTTCAGTTATTTTGACAGACATCCATGTTAGCCAAACAGAGCTGGCTCACTGGAAATCCACGTGCGTGAGCACAGTGTTATCTATATGACACACATGAACTAACCCCCTCTAGTGGTGAAAAACTGTCAAAATGCCCTGAGAGAAGAGGCGGCCTTCAAGGGCTTAGAAATTAGCATACGAACCCCCTAGGTTTAGCTTTCAACTAAGAATACCAAGAGAACAAAGCAAAATTGGTGATAAAAGTAAATTGTAAAATGGTTTAAAATTACTATCTGAATCATGAAAGTTTATTTTGGACTAGACTGTCCATTTAATGCAACGTAAGGATCTCTTCCCTTTAATTGTCACAACTTGTATAAAACAGAAAGCTTTACACAAAACTAAGGTTAAGTCAAATAGATATGCAAAGGACCTGCAGATCTGTTTAAACATAACATTAATAGGGCTGCAACTAACGATTATTTTCATCATCGATTAATCGGCCGATGATTTTTTTCGATCAATCGAATAATCGGATGAAAAATAAATAAATTCATTTTTTCCTATATTTAAAATAAAATTCACATACTGAGTGTCATAAATATAAATTTCCGACTAAAACTTTAAATTAAAACAACTGTTGGTTCAATTTTTTAAGCAGCAGAACAAATTTTTATAATTAAGCAAAACAAAACCACAAACCGTTTGAAAAGAGGTAGAACTAGTAAGAGGTAGACTACCACTGTTTATAACATTCTGTTATTCACTCTTTCAGAAACTTTGCATTGCAATGCAAAAATATCAACATGTCCAAATGCTCCTGGCTGAGGCTGGCTCTCCTTTTTGCAGCTATTTTGCCTGCAGCAGAGAAGAGGCGCTCAGATGGTGTTGAGGTGCATAAATAGGGTTTTACTAATTTCACCAAGGTGGGATATTCATCTTTGTTAGTTCTCCACCAATGCAAGGGGCCTCTCAACAAAGTAAATAAAAAGAGAGAAGCGCTCAACCTGGGAACGAACAATAGCATAATAGCTTGTTCTATGGCTAGTTACCACCCTAGAAGCAGCCTCTTTTTGCTCAATATGTGCCTTTCACAGAGAAGAACTTTCCTGTAGCATATCAGTCTGATCCTGACTTCACAGTACAGTCCAGCCCCGAAATACCAGGCAATCCCTCTCTGAACAAGAGAAACAGCAAAACCCCAGACGTACGTTTCGGCCTATTGTGGGCCTTGTCAGTGAGGTGCAGCCATATCCCTCTAGGCACACTGAGCAACGGGTACACGTCTGGATTCCCGCATCACACTTAGGGAGACTTCCCTAAGTGTCATAATTTGCATAAATAAAAAAATAAAAAAAGAGGCTGCTTCCGGGTGGTAAATAGCCATAGAACAAGCCACTGAGCTGTTCGTTCCTGGTAGAGCGCTTCTCTCTTTGTATGCAAATTATTATGACCCTGGGGACGTCTCCCTATGGGTGATGGGGGAAACCAGACGTGGACTCCTTGCCCAGTGTGCTTAGAGGAATGTGGCTGCACCTCACTGACGAGGCCCATAGGAGGCCGAAACGATCGTCTGGGGTTGTCATGTTCCTT
>NC_069503.1:418197307-418207307 GCF_027579735.1 Bombina bombina | reverse complement strand
GGCGCCTCAACAGGCGCCACGTGACAAAAGAGCTGAATCCATGCAGGACCAGCCTGCAGACAGTGCCATAACTGCAAAGCAGCCTAAATCCTCCCTCAGAGGGGGAAGAGAAAAGACAAATCATCAGACTAACATGTCCTTAAACTTCCACAGAAGTAAACAGTGAGAATCGATCCCAGAGAAAGTTCATGAAGGAAACAAAAAAAAAAAAAACAAAAAAAAAAAAATCAAAAAAAGAAGTTATCCTAACCGGATAAAAGAAAATATAAGGCAACCCATAGGTAAACGCCCAAGAAGAAACAGGCATACCCGCAGGACCAGCCAAAACTGAATCCTGATCTTCCAACAAAACTGGGAAGGACCTCAAAAAACAGACAACCAGGAGATTACGTCACCCCCTCATGTCTTATGAGGTGAGCCATTCGAAGTAGAATATTGCGGATTCCCGTATCTGTTAAGGATAGGATCCTCTAATAACTCAAAAACGTGTCCGAGTAAAAAGGCGCGCTATTCTGTAACGAAAGGCACAACACTCAGGGACAGCTACACCCTCAGGGAACTGTATAGGCCCACCCAAGGCCGCGACACCCCGGACAATCGTGCACAATCGCAAATAAACATCTGGGCTTTGCAGACGCATAATCTCCAGAGGCGGATGGCACAGCAGACCCTTGATTCCCTGAGCCCGAGAGACAAGGCGCTCTGATACGACATAACGAACATAACTGATTGACCTGCGTCAACAGGGCCAATTCACATTCTTCACAAGACGAAGAGTCAATCTGAAATTTGAACGGTCTCAGCATCAGAAACCTCCATAGCTAGAGAATATATAATATGGACTAAAGAAAATTCTAACGGCACCTGACACCCACAATGGCTGGGGCACTCACCACCTTCTAGAACCAGACACTAGCAGGAATGCGGAAATGGAAGACCAGAACATAAATACGTCCAGTCACAAGGTGAACCGTACAGTCCAAAATAAAAAAAAAAGCGCCCCCCCAACCATAAGGTCGCATCACTTCCAAAGGCCTTTATGTTCTAGCCAAGAGCCCAGTTAACACTACACATAAGTAGATTGAATCACATAACAAACATGATTAAATAACCCCCCTGTTCAATAATCCCCCTCGGGAGATATTAACCCTCGATTGAGCGAGAGAAAGCGAAAGAGAGATAATGAATGCAAATGTGGACTCTCTCCATTTATAAAGGGGAAAAAAAAAAAAAAAAAAAAAAAAAAAACCCACGTGGTTTGCGATTTTAATCGCATTTTTTTTAAAATAAAATAAATAACATACATTTCTCACTAAAAAAAAAAATGCATTTAACTGTACAGAATCTTAAAGTACATATTTCGCATTGACCAATACAGGCTGAGTATTAAAGGGAGTCTACACCAGAATTTTTATTGTTTAAAAAGATAGATAATCCCTTTATTACCCATTCCCCAGTTTAGCATAACCAACACAGCTATATTGATATATGTATTACAGCTGTGATTACCTTGTATCTAAGCCTCTGCAGACTGCCTCCTTATCTCAGTGCTTTTGACAGACATGCAGTTTAGCCTATCAGTGCAGACTCCTAAATAAATCCACGGGAGTGAGCACAATGTTATCAATACGACACATGAACTAGTACTGTCTAACTGTGAAAAACTTTCAAAATGCTCTGAGCTAAGAGGCGGGTTTTAACTGTTTAGAAATCAATTTGAGCCTAGCTAGGTTTATCTTTTAAAAAATACCACCAAGGGAACAAAGCTAATGTAATGATAAAAGTCAATCTCAAAGATGTTTAAAATGACATGCTTTATCTGAATTATGAAAGTTTAATTTTGACTAGACTGTCCCTTTAAAAGACACACAACAAAACTAGTTTAAATATAAAGTGCAGACAGAAATCCTAAATAAATAAAAATAAATAAAATTATATATACACACTATTTAGAGTTTACTGTTCTTTAATTAAATTTGTCAATAATGATTCTGTTCTTTACAGACAACTTTTAAAGAATATTGGTTTGGTTTTATTATTCATAAAGTCTTAGATACCCCGTCACACACACACACACACACTACAGATACCCCGTCACACACACACACACACACACTACAGATACCCCGTCACACACACACACTACAGATACCCCGTCACACACACACACTACAGATACCCCGTCACACACACACACTACAGATACCCCGTCACACACACACACTACAGATACCCCCGTCACACACACACACTACAGATACCCCGTCACACACACACACTACAGATACCCCGTCACACACACACACTACAGATACCCCGTCACACACACACACTACAGATACCCCGTCACACACACACACTACAGATACCCCGTCACACACACACACACACTACAGATACCCCGTCACACACACACACTACAGATACCCCGTCACACACACACACTACAGATACCCCGTCACACACACACACACACTACAGATACCCCGTCACACACACACACACACACTACAGATACCCCGTCACACACACACACACACACTACAGATACCCCGTCACACACACACACTACAGATACCCCGTCACACACACACACTACAGATACCCCGTCACACACACACACTACAGATACCCCGTCACACACACACACTACAGATACCCCGTCACACACACACTACAGATACCCCGTCACACACACACACACTACAGATACCCCGTCACACACACACACACTACAGATACCCCGTCACACACACACACACTACAGATACCCCGTCACACACACACACACTACAGATACCCCGTCACACACACTACAGATACCCCGTCACACACACACACTACAGATACCCCGTCACACACACACACACACACTACAGATACCCCGTCACACACACACACACACACACTACAGATACCCCGTCACACACACACACACACTACAGATACCCCGTCACACACACACACACACACTACAGATACCCCGTCACACACACACACACACACACTACAGATACCCCGTCACACACACACTACAGATACCCCGTCACACACACACTACAGATACCCCGTCACACACACACACTACAGATACCCCGTCACACACACACACTACAGATACCCCGTCACACACACACACTACAGATACCCCGTCACACACACACACTACAGATACCCCGTCACACACACACACTACAGATACCCCGTCACACACACACACACTACAGATACCCCGTCACACACACACACACTACAGATACCCCGTCACACACACACACACTACAGATACCCCGTCACACACACACACTACAGATACCCCGACACACACACACACACTACAGATACCCCGTCACACACACACACACTACAGATACCCCGTCACACACACACACACTACAGATACCCCGTCACACACACACACACTACAGATACCCCGTCACACACACACACACTACAGATACCCCGTCACACACACACACACTACAGATACCCCGTCACACACACACACTACAGATACCCCGTCACACACACACACTACAGATACCCCGTCACACACACACACTACAGATACCCCGTCACACACACACACACTACAGATACCCCGTCACACACACACACTACAGATACCCCGTCACACACACACACACACACTACAGATACCCCGTCACACACACACACACACACACTACAGATACCCCGTCACACACACACACACACTACAGATACCCCGTCACACACACACACACTACAGATACCCCGTCACACACACACACACTACAGATACCCCGTCACACACACACACTACAGATACCCCGTCACACACACACACTACAGATACCCCGTCACACACACACACACACACTACAGATACCCCGTCACACACACACACACTACAGATACCCCGTCACACACACACTACAGATACCCCGTCACACACACACACACACACACACTACAGATACCCCGTCACACACACACTACAGATACCCCGTCACACACACACTACATACCCCGTCACACACACACTACATACCCCGTCACACACACACTACATACCCCGTCACACACACACTACATACCCCGTCACACACACACTACATACCCCGTCACACACACACACTACATACCCCGTCACACACACACTACATACCCCGTCACACACACACTACATACCCCGTCACACACACTACATACATGTTAGCTTATATCCTGTCACAACCTATCCCAAATTAAAAATACACACCATATGTCACGTCACCCGAACCATATCACATTACATCAGGCACAAACCACTTTATACCCAACATGACATCACGCTAATGGTCACATATGAACCCACCAGCTGCTGCAACCTGTGACGTTTAGACGCTTCCTGACATTTCCTACACAATTCCGTGACACACATCCAGTACTGTAGAGAAGGAACAGGGTTTATATAGACATTCCCTGATAGTGACGTCTTTAATGTGAGCCTCTTTGTATGACACGTGACAGCTACTACGTGCCTTTGATGGCATTTGTCATAGAGGGCGGGGCTAAAAATGGTGTATTCTCACGGTTTTTAAATTGCAGCAGTTTATTGCGATTTAAAACCGCATATGCGGTTCAACCCTAGTTGAAAAGCATGCCTAGATATGCTGGAGAACCAATGCACTACTGAGAGCTGAATACAATTACATGGATTCTAAACACAGCCATTGTCCTTTTATAACCCCTTACGAGAGCCAGTTAATATAACTCCACCATATTGGAGCTAGAGTATTCTTGCGCCCTAAGACAGAAATGGTGCGCATTCACAAATCAGTGATTTTGCTATCTTTTCAATAGCTGTGCTGTGCAGCTGCCGTTAGTGTGCACAATACAAAGAGGAAGCTTAACATTTAAAGGGACAGTCTACACCAGAATTTGTATTGTTTTAAAAGATAGAAAATCCCTTTATTACCCATAACACACACATTTATAATAATATACTTTTAACCTCTGTGATCATCTTGTATCTAAGCCTCTGCAAACTGCACCTTTATTTCAGTTATTTTGACAGACTTGCAGTTTAGCCAATCAGTGCCTGCTCCCAGATAACTTCACGTGCACGAGCACAGTGTTATCTATATGAAATACATGAACTAACACCCTCTAGTGGTGAAAAACTGTTAAAATGCATTCTGAAAAGAGGTGGCCTTCAAGGTCTAAGAAATTAGCATATGAACCTCCTAGGTTAAGCTTTCAACTAAGAACACCAAGAGAACAAAGCAAAATTGGTGATAAAAGTAAATTGGAAAATTGTTTAAAATTGCATGCCCTATCTGAATCATTAAAGGGACATTAAACACTTTGAGATGGTAATATAAATTGATAAATTTGGCTACGGAATTTGGCGGCGCTATACAAATAAATAATAATAATAATATAATAAAATAACTCTGCAATATACTTTCATTATTTATTTTGTCCTCTTTGCCTTTAATTCCATTCTGAAATTGTGAGCTTTTCAGTTCCTGTTAGAAATGGAAGTGCAGAGCACTGTTACATTCCACACATCCATTGGCTGCACACTCTAGTGACCTATTTATAACTGTCCCTAATTGGCCACAGCAGAGAAGGTAACACAAGTTACAACATGGCAGCTCCCAGTGTTTTATAGACACTAAAACTTTACACTTATTTTGTCACTTTTTAAACAACTAATGAAACTTTAAAAAATACATCTACATGTTAGTCATGGACTAATCTTTTCTTTGAATGCATCATTCTATCTCGCATGTATTTAGTGTTTAATGTCCCTTTAAAGTTTATTTTGGCCTAGACTGTCCCTTTAACCAGCAGCTGCATTGCTCCATATTATTCCTGGGTTATTGGTTAGTTAACTTAATGAGTTTACATTTTATTATTTTTTAAAAGCAAAGTGCAAGGTACAACTGTCAAAAAAAAAAAAATTTCACGATTCAGATAGAGCATGCAATTTTAAGCAACTTTCTAATTTACACAGGCATTGTGTTTCAACTGAGTTCACAGCTTCTAGGTATGCTCCAGCACATAATCCCTATGCACTTTTGCATTCTACCAAAACAATAGATATAAATACAGCCATGTGTGGGGGGACATAGAGCTTTACAATTCAGAAACTAAAAAGAAAAGGGTTAATGGCAATACGCTGCAGTATAAATTTGCAGATAAAGTAATTAAAAGTAAATTTTATATTTTGTCTCTATCCCAACTTGTTTTGTTTTATGTCCCTTTAATGTGATGCTTACAATTGCATGCTCTATCTGAATCATGAAAGGAAAAAACATTTGGGTTTAGTATCACATTAAAGAGACATAAAACAAAACAAGTTGGGATAGAGACAAAATATAAAATGTACTTTAATTACTTTACCTGCAAATTTATACTGCAGCGAATCGCCATTAACCCTTTCTTTTTAGTTTCTGAATTGTAAAGCTCTATGTCCCCCCACACATGGCTGTATTTATATCTATTGTTTTGGTAGAATGCAAAAGGGATTATGTGTTGGAGCATGCCTAGAAGCTGTGAACTCAGTTAAAACACAATGCCTGTGTCTAAGCACTGATAAGGAGGGTGGAGTTGGCTGTACTAGGCAGCTTAGCTATATAAATTTATTTTGCTTATTTTTGAAAATTTTAAAAAAAATACTTGCCGGCAATTTAAAAAATAAATATATCATTAATTTGCCCTTTTAGGATATGCACAGATCCCAAACTGTTTATGTCCCTTTAAGAAAAAAGCAATGTGTTAGAACATAAAATTCAAAATTCCTCTTATAAAAGTTATGACCGTTTCTGTGATTGCTTTTAGCGTGTACCCTGTGTAAAATACAGTGCCTGCTTTGAGAGCTGGCAATGGCACTTCATCCGTAATGATGCAAACTGATTTCTCCAATATGCTCTAGTAGTAGTAGTAGTAGGTGTCCTGTCTAAATGCAGGTGAAAAGGACATATGTAAATATTTTATGTGCACAGTAAATGCTCTCACTGAAAAAGTTACTAGCAACTACAAATTTTTGCTAATAAATGCATTTTAAAAATTTAGTTATGTCCCTTTAAGATTAAGGAAGTAATATATGCTGCTTATTTGCATCTATTATAACAAGGAAACAAAATTCCAGATGGAGAAAAAGAAACAAACTACAGTACTTGCTACAAGTAGTTTACATAGTCTATATAGTGAGTTTTGGGCTTTTAACTTTAGCAAACAGACAAAATAAATCACTTTATTGCAGACATAGTTGGCTATGTTCACTATACTATGCATATCTGACTCAGATTACAAAATATTGATTAAAAACTTGATGTGGATTTTAATATGCATGTGAACCAATAAACAAATATTGAAGAAATAACAAAAACTTGTTTCAAAGGCATTTTATATTGCTTAACCAAAAAGACACGCAATATATAATAATGCAATATTAAGACATCCGACAGATGGTGGCAGGGGCTGGGGTTAAAACAATATTAATTCTGCTGTAAATAAAAGGCACAGATAAATTACCACATCTTTACACATCAGTCTTTCATTAAAATGTATTTATTTTATTTTTTTTTTTGGGGGGGGGGGGGGGGAGATTGACCGTTTAATAGATCATTCAGTATTATTTTCCCCAGAGTATGAAGAAAAAAATAAATAAAAAAAAAAAAGGAGATAGACACACACACATATATATATATACACAAATTAACATTGTGTCTAACAAGTCATAGGAAAACAATGCTGCACAGAGAAGTGAAACCGCTTGCAATCAAAGCAAGGATAGTTAGCCAAGCCATGACTGTTTCATAATCACTACAGTTTGAACAGCCGCCTAACTGAGGAGGCGTCTCTGGGTTTCATACTATTGCTTTTACTCTTGCCAGACAGCTATCTGACAGTGCACAAGAGAAAAGGACATATGGTAGTATGGTGAATGGGAAAATGCACACCAGGCCGAATAGAAAATAAATGATCTATGAATACACAGTGCTGGAGAAGAAAAAAATAAGAGGTGGTCTATAACATTTTGGTGGGAGCAGTAACTAAACCAAAAACAATGGTTTGGTACCAGGCTTGAGCCACATCCAGAACAACATTTATATTAGTACAGGCTCTATGGCTCCTCTTTAATGCACATAAGCCAGAAGTATAAAAGGGGGCCAAAAAATAAAAAATGGAAATGTTTCATATTCTGTGATGCCAATATATAAAAAGTTTAACACCTAATATATCCTATTCCAGGGAAAGTAAATACTCTTTACGAAAAGATCTATTCTCAGAAAGGAAGACAGAAAAACCCTCATAGTTCTTTTTTGTACACATATGCAAAGTTTCAGTTTCAAGTTCATTCACTAGGGGAAGCAGAAAACCACTAAACATTTCAATGATACATCAGTTATGATACAAAAGTCCAGAAAATGCCAGATTTTCCTAAAGTAGACCCCTTACCACATATGGTGCAAGAAATAAAATATATATATATATACACACACACATAAAGAACCTTGGGCATACAAGCTAAAAGCAGTTAATATATTCGTTAGTAAAACAAATGTCTATATTTACTAGCATTTTTCTCAATAAATGTCTAGCTACCTATTGTTTATAAAAGGTGTTCTGTCACAGCAACAAAACGTTAGTCTTCTTAAAACCTTCAGGTTCAATAAATGAATACAGCACTCCAGGGTATTGTTTATCAGGCAGTAATCAAGAGATGCAAAATTCTACATGAAATATCATATGTTGCTATTTTAGCAGTCTAAGGCAAGGGAAATATATATATTATACATGATTATGTTATCTTCCTCGACATAGATATTTCACTTAGGGTATGCAATGTTTACCAATAAATAACAACTGACAAAGTATAATCATATTGCAGTCATGACTACAAAAAAGGTGAGATATCCTATACCACTACTTTACTATCAGTAGCAGCAGCATTAATGCCAGTAAGAATGCAAATAATATTCCTATATACCAAGTTATTACTGCTTGTCTTTTATGCCAAAAAAAATGTCACTATCATGGTAAAAAGTGCATCATGTTATTACAGAGGAGTCATCCTGTAATATTTAAAATACCATGTGAACTGCAGAAAGATCTCACAACGTAAAAGAAGACTAAAAAAAAAAAAAAAAAAAAAAATACAGTTACAGATTCACTAAGAATCCAAAGAACTATCCAGTGACAATCTCACAACGTTTATATAAAGTTGAAGAACCTCCTTAAACTATAAATGACCAGCTCCATGGAATGTATCATTGAGACTGAATATGCTGGTGTCACGATAGAGCCCTTTGAATTTTAGTGACTTTTGTGCAGAATATATTAAAAGTGACAGTGACATTTGCACAACATTTTTCCAAGCCAAAGGGCTGTCATTATCAGATTTAGAGACTCTGCACCAAAGACATGGCTTTTTGTCCAAAGGGATTTTCTGACTTTAATAACTGCCCAATCAGCCCTGGACGTTATCAAACAAGGAAGCAGACAGCTGAGATCTCTGTCACTATCACTAACTCGTGCACTCAACCTCCCATTGTATCCGCAGCACTGTACTGCCCTGCGTGCACACAGAACAAGCAGATAGCGTCCGCGCACTCACCAGGGGTCGAACTCGTGAATGATGCTCTCGAAGCGGATGACGGCAAAAAGCCTGGAGCTGAAGCCGGCCAGCCAAGCCAGGAACAGGATAGTAAAGGAGAGCAGTGACTGCCAGCCAGCCGGCTGAGACAAACCTCCAGACAGCCCGCCATGACCCGGCGGGGAGTGCACGTTACTGCTGTTAGCGGATCCCGAGCGGCCGGAGCTTAGAGCGGGGGAGGAGGCCCCGGAGTTGGCGCTTGCCGCTTTGTGCTTGTTATCCAGGGATGCGTGCTCCGCCATGTTGGATTCCCCCCGCTAGCCGCTCCTCCTCCCGGGGTGGGGGTGTGGATGGGAGAGGGGAGGGGGTTGTGGGCACGTTTGGTTGATCGGTGGCTACGCGAATTTATTTTCCCTTTTTTTTCGG